>NW_024081417.1:744689-821529 GCF_003009895.1 Hyaena hyaena | reverse complement strand
CTGCCAGCTCGGAGCCTGGAGCCTGTTTCAGTCTGTGACTCCCTCTCTCTCTGACCCTCCCCTGCTCACGCTGTCTCTCTCTCTCTCTCTCCCCTAGAAATAAATAAAAATATTTTTTTAAAAATCTGTATAATGGCATAGGAGTAGGATCTTTCTGTGTATAAAATACTATTAAGTAAAAATTTTAGTTCTATTATCCACATTTAGTTAGATCGCATTTTTTTTTTAATATTTTTATTTATTTCTAGGAGAGAGAGAGAGAGAGAGACAGCGTGAGCAGGGGACGGTCAGAGAGAGAGGGAGACACAGACTCCGAAATAGGCTCCAGGCTCTGAGCTGGCAGTCAGCACAGAGCCCGACGCGGGGCTCGAACCCACGAACCACGAGATCATGAGCTAAGCGAAAGTCGGACGCTTAACCGACTAAGCCACCCAGGCGCCCCAGATCGCAATTTTTTATACCCTTCTAAATGTTAGGTGTTTCCAGAGAATTAATTTAGGATACATCAAACAAGAGTGGACTTCAGTTTTGTAATAATATTTCTGTTATCAAGGCACCTGAGTGGTTCATTGGTTAATGGCCGACTCTCGATTTCAGCTCAAGTCATGATCTCATGGTTTGTAAGTTCAAACCCCACATCCTCTCTGTGCTGACAGCATGGAACCTGCTTGGGATTCTCTCTCTCTCTCTCTCTCTCTCTCTCTCTCTGCCCCCTTCCACAGATTCACACATGCACGAGCATTCTCTCTCTGTTTCAAAATAAATAAACTTTAACAACTAATATTTCTGTTATTTAGATTAATAGGCAATAAGTTATCAAATTAAAATTCATTATGTAACTGACATTAAAGTCTAGGAAACACTGGAGTCTTAGTGAAGTACAGATTAATTAAGAAAAGTACATGCTAAAGAATCAAAGCATTTCTGGAAGGATACACAATAACTGATCACAAATCATAAAGCCAGTGACATGTGAGCTTAGGCAAGACGGAGAATGAGGAAGAAAAGAACATTTATTTTATGCTTATGTATTTTTTTTAATGTTTTACTTATTTCTGAGAGAGACAGAGAGAGAGACAGTGTGAGTAGAGGAGGGTCAGAGAGAGAGGGAGACACAGAATCTGAAACAGGCTCCAGGCTCTGAGCTGGCTGTCTATGCAGGGCTCGAACCCACGAACCATGAGATCATGACCTGAGCCAAAGTTGGACGCTTAACCGACTGAGCCACCCAGGCGCCCCTATGCATATGTATATAAACTTGTTCAAATCTTTTTTGGAATAAAGCTAGACGGTTTATAACTCCAGTTGAAAAATTTAGGAAATCACAAGAAAAATGAAATAAAATATACATCTGACATTGATTAACAAATACAAAGAGAAAGAGATAGGAGGGTTTCCCTTATAAAAAGGAATGAAATTTTGCCATTTGCAACTACGTAGACAGAACTGGAGGGTATTGTGCTAAGTGAAATTACTAAGAGAAAGACAAACATATGACGTCACTCATATGAAGACTTTAAGATACAAAACAGATGAACATAAGGGAAGGGAAGCAAAAATAATATAAAAACAGGGAGGGGGACAAAACATGAGACTCTTAAATACGGAGAACAAACCGAGGGTTGCTGGAGGGCTTGTGGGAGGGGGGATGGGCCTAGTGGGTGAGGAGCATTAAGGAATCTACTCCCCAAATCACTGTTGCACTATATGCTAACTTGGATGTAAAGTTAACAAAAATTAAGAAAGAAAAAACAGGAGGGTTACTGTTGAATCATAATTATAAAGAGATTTACTTACAATAAATCATAAAAATGATTTTAATAATAACTAAATATTTCAATTGAGCAGGGGTGAGAAGAACAGCGTGTGGGTAAATAATACAGCACAAATGTTCTGTGAATACTGGTCCCACATGTCCTTTAAGAAACAGACATTCGGGGCGCCTGGGTGGCTTAGTCGGTTAAGCGTCCGACTTTCGCTTAGCTCATGATCTCGCGGTTCATGGGTTCGAGCCCCACGTCGGGCTCTGTGCTGACTGCCAGCTCGGAGCCTGGAGCCTGTTTCAGTCTGTGACTCCCTCTCTCTCTGACCCTCCCCTGCTCACGCTGTCTCTCTCTCTCTCCTAGAAATAAATAAAAAATAAAACATTAAAAAAAAAAAAGAAACATAGACATTCATGTACAAATAAAACCTCATTTCTTTGAGCAAACTGTCTTTTTAGAGGCACAGTTAGGAACTCTATTGGGCACATTTTACTTCCTTAGAAAACGGCAGGATAATCTTCACCAGCAGCTCCCCTGACTAGGATCTTTGTGGTTAGAACAGACCAAGTTATGATTGCTTGTGCGGTTGAGTCCGGGTAATGACTCTGGAAACCACAATGGATTCAAAGCAACTACTAACATTCAGGGAAGAGCAAAGGACCTTTATATCTAGTTAAATGTCAGGGACCCATGCAGATTTTAATGCAGCAATATTACCTGATGACTTCTGCTCCCGAACCCCAGAAATTCAGAGGGCTATGACCCAAGAAGGCAGAGGAAAGACATCAGACAGCCTCCAGACAGGAATGTTGGGTCTCTACTTCTTAGGAACCCTCAGAAAATATCCCTTCTATATATATTTGTGCCCATGCTCCCTCCCCAGGAAAATAAGATTATATTCACACACAATATTTCTTAAAATGTTTCCTTACCAATGTTATTTTTCTCTAAGAATCTTTCTCTTGATCTAAAAAGTTCTACTTACCAAACGTCATTCCCCACCAAAACAGCGGATTTTAGAGTCAGATCTGGAGCATGTGTGCAAAGGCGGTATCTTATCCAAGATAAAGGTTTAGGACACCATGACCTCATCTCTTTGCTGAGAAGTGATTATCATGTCACCAATAATTGCAGTGACAGTGTCTGCACAGAGTTGAAATTCTCTCTGGGAAAAAATTTATAAGGTACAAATTACTAGGAGCTATTAGTGGTGATTAATTGACTCAGAAAGAAAGAAAGAAAAGCAGGAGCCAGGGGAAAATAAAGCTAAGTTGTCTGAAAAGTATCGGGGGAAACGACAGGCCGGATGAGGATGCTTGTCTCGTGTGTGTGTGTGTGTGTGTGTGTGTGTGTGTGTGTGTGTTTGTATGTGTGTGTGAAGTGAAAGAGGAAGCTTCATTCAAGGCCAGTCTGTGTTTCGGGCTGACCTGAGGATCTTGCCTCCCAAATATGACGCTTACACCACCCAATGGTGCTCTGAAAGAGGAAAAGAAAGAATCATTAAATAAAAATTGCTAAAGTATTAAAAATGAATTTGAAGAAAGTGAGGCAAATTTTTTAAAGATTTTATTTTTAAATAATCTCTACACCCAACATGGGGCTTGAACCCATGTTCCCAAGATTAAGAGTCACACACATTACTGACTAAACCACCCAGGTACTTCCAAGGCAACTTTTATTTGCT
The DNA here is from genome assembly GCF_003009895.1 of Hyaena hyaena. Classification (NCBI taxonomy): domain Eukaryota; kingdom Metazoa; phylum Chordata; class Mammalia; order Carnivora; family Hyaenidae; genus Hyaena; species Hyaena hyaena. Next base: position 818,082 of record NW_024081417.1, on the reverse strand, counting down.
ACTTCAATAAACAGATGTTAAGTACCTAAAGTGTATAATACAACATTATTCTTGGTGTAAGTGATCTATAGAGGGCGAGAGGAAGGGGAGGGTAGAAGAGAAGTTATCTGTATTGACACAGATATTAGATAATTGCCGCCATGCCATCTGTAACAGCGCACGGGAGAAGAATGAGGCACAAACAAGTCAGCTGCAAGAGAAAGGGAGCAGGGACGACAGCTCAGAGAGACTGTCGCCCCAACAACTCCGCATTCCCACATTTGTTGGAGAAGCGATAATCGATAAGACTTCAAGATTGTTCTAGTGTTCAGAAAGTGATCTTATGAGAAAAACAGAACTTGTTTAGGCATGTACTTTATGATCGATCAGGCATAATCAATGAGCCTTATCAGATCCGATGGTCTCTGAGTAAGTGGAGAAGTCGACACAAAAGGAGCCGTGGCGTTGCGCTGTGATCAGGCCTGGTGTTCCCAGCTGCTCGGCTCCCGTGTCATAAATCAGCAGCTTTCCCAGAGATATTACAGTGTGTATTTTCTTAGAGTTATATTAATCCTCTATTAATCATTATATAGCTTTGTATACTGTTTTTCTCCATAGCTGTATTTTTTTAATGTTTTTAATTTATTTCTGAGAGAAAGAGAGCATGAGCAGGGGAGGGTCAGAGAGAGAGGGAGACACAGAATCTGAAACACACTCCAGGCTCTGAGCTGGCTGTCAGCACAGAGCTCTATGTGGGGTTTGAACCCGTGAACGGTGAGATCATGACCTGAGCCGAAGTCGGCCACCCAACCGACTGAGCCACCCAGGCGACCCTCCATAGCTATATTTTATTTTATTTATTTATTTATTATTTTTTACAAATAGCTTATTGTCAAGTTGGTTTCCATATAACATCCAGTGCTCATTCCCACAAGTGCCCTCCTCCATGCCCATCTCCCCCCTTCCCCCCACACCCATCAGTCTTCAGTTTCTTCTCATCATTCAAGAGTCTCTCATGGTTTGCCTCTTTCCCTCTCTCCCACCATTTCCCCCCTTCTTCTCCCCCATGGTCCTCCATTAAGTTCCTCCTAATCCTCCTATACGTGCAATCATATGGTATTTGTCCTTCTCTGCCTGACTTATTTCGCTCAGCATAACACCCTCAAGGTCCAGCCATGTTGCTACACAGGCCAGATTTCATGCTTTCTCATTGCCATGTAGTATTCCACCGTATAGATAAACCACATCTTCTTGATCCATTCATCTGTTGATGGACACTTAGGCTCTTTCCATGTTTTGGCTATTGTTGAGAGTGCTGCTATGAACATTGGGGTTCATGTGCCCCTATGCATCAGCATTTCTGTATCCCTTGGGTAAATTCCTAGCAGTGCTATTGCTGGGTCATAGGGGAGTTCTATTGTTAATTTTTTGAGGAACCTCCATGCTGTTTTCCAGAGGGGCTGTACCAGTTTACATTGCCACCAACAGTGTAAGAGGGTGCCCATTTCTCCACATCCTCGCCAGCATCTCACGTTCTCTGATTTGCTCTTTTTAGCCAATCTGACTGGCGTGAGGTGGTATCTCAGTGTGGTTTTGATTTGTATTTCCCTGATGAGGAGGGATGCTGAGCATCGTTTCATGTGTCTGTTGGCCATCTGGATGTCCTCTTTGGAGAAGTGTCTGTTCATATCTTCTGCCCATTTCTTCACTGGGTTGTTTGTTTTTCGGGTGTGGAGTTTGGTGAGTTCCTTATAGATTTTGGATATTATCCCTTTGTCTGATATGTCATTTGCAACTATCTTTTCCCATTTGTTGGCTGCCTATTAGTTTTGTGGATTGTTTCCTTTGCTGTTCCATAGCTATATTTTAAATGTCACATCATTCTGAGGGGTCGTCACAGATAATAATAATAAATATTCAGTATGCTAAATGACAGGTGCCTTGAGGGCGAGTAGGCTGGAGTTGGAAGTTGAACAGGGAATGAGAGGGCAGAGTAGTAAGGGATACCTGATGGCAAATGGGAACTTTAGGCAAGGCTTGAATAAAGATGAATTTAGCTATGCGGCATTTTTGAACATATGACCCAAGCACAGGTGTCAGCCAGTGCCATTGTGCCAAGCAAAGTCAGGTACTGATACCTATGGAATGAAGTGAATGAGCCACCGGCTTTAAAAGTGGTCAGAGCGAAACATGGGCTAAAGACCTGTGAAGATCCTCAAGGTCTTGTAAGAGTTTTGAATTTTCTCCAAGTAAAATGAGGAGGGCTTCTGGGGTTTTGGTCAAATTTGGACATCACCTGATTCATACTTTGATAGAGTCATGTTGCCTGAAGAGTTGACAATGGACTTGGAAAAGAAGAAGCATAGGATAAAGATCAGTTGATGGCCATTGCAGAAATTCAGATAGAGGATGGTGGGTCTTATCAGGCTGAGGGCAGGCATGGTGATGAGAAGGGGTCAGATTCATCTCATGTTTTGAAAGTAGACCTAATCAGATTTCCTATAGGACTGGTTCTGCAGTATGAGAAAGGAATGAGTCAAGAATGAACCCTAGGTTTTTGGTCTCAGCAACTGGAAGGATGGGTTGCTATCAACTGAGAATGGGAAAACTGTGGTCAGAGCAGTGAAAAGAAAGCTCACACTGACACCACCAAATGCTGGTGGGGATGTAGAGCAACAGGCACTCTCATTCGTTGCTGGTAGGGAAGCAAAATGGTACATTTGAAAGATAGTCTGGCAGTTTCCTACAAAACTAACAGACTTACCAGACAATCCAGCAATTGCATTCCTTGATATTTACCCAAATGTGTTGAGAACTTATATCCACACAAAAACCTGCATGTGGATGTATACAGGCAACTTTACTCACAATTGACGACACTTGGAAGCCATCAAGATGTTCTTCATTAGGTGAATGGATAAACTGTAGTACATCCAGACAATGGAATATTATTCAGCACTTAGAGAGAGCGAGAGAGCAAGAGAGCGAAAGCAAGCACTGTCAAGCCATGAAAAGACAATGGGGGCTACTTAAACGCTTATTACTAAGTCAAAGAGGCCATTCTGGAAAAGGCAAAACTATGGAGACAATAAAAATATCAGTAGTTGCCAGAGGTTAGGCAGGAAGGAGGGACCATTAAGTGGAGAATTTTTATGCCAGTGAAACTGAAATTTTAGGGTAGTGAAACTAATTTGTAGAACTATAATGGTGGACACATGTCATTATACATTTATCCAAACCCATAAAATGTACACCAAGAGTGAACTCAATGTAAATCATGGTCTTTGGGTGATTACATGTTATTGTAGGTTCATCAGTTACAACAAATGCACCACTGTAGTGGCGGATGTTAATAGTGAGGGAGACTGTGTATGTGAGGGCATGGGATATATGGGAAATCTCTGTACTTTCCTGTCAATTTTGCTATGAAGCTAAAACTACTCTAGGAAAAATAATTTAAAAACAATTTTAAGGGAGCTCAGAGAAGTTTAAGTGTGAAGTCTGTCATGTCTACTAGATGTCCAAGAATAGGTTGCAAATAGATAATTAGATGATCACTGGATTTTTCAATGGAGATACACACTTTAAAGTTTTGAGCTTATCATTATATTATTTATAATCATGCCATTGCACAAGGTCACCAAAAAGCATATACAATTGTTAAGAAATGATTGTTGATTGGACTCTCATTCGTTACAATACTAAGAGAATGCTTTTTTTTCCCCTTAAGCCAGCATATTCAGTTAAGAATACAACAAAAACCCCATGGGGCCAAAAGCCACTGAAAAAAACTTTAAGAAAAATTTTAAATGTCATTAATGTGTTTATAAGTTCATTAATGATGATGGAGTTGTGAAGACAGAAACTTTCATATGCATGAGTAGAGAACACACAGGAATTGAAATAATAAAAAGAGAAAGTGCTTGTAAAAGTTTAGCCATAGAAGGTTAGGGAGAGCAAATCTAGAAAAGAAAATGTATCAAAGTGAAGGATAGTTATTTTATGAAGTACACAAATCTGACTGATGTTTTTTGTAAAAGAGAGTAAGAGACTGGAGATCAGTGAGGGGTGGGTTTGTCAGTCAAGAGATCTGATAAACCAAGAACAATACTCAAAAGTTAAGACATGGGGAGGTCATCCTTAAGTGTCAATAATGGAGGAATTGACCCCACATGGAGGGTGGCATCAATTCCATTTCAACACAGGGAGCCCGTAAGAGAATTGTTTTAGATTTAGGAGGCAGATGTTGTCAAATGATAACAAATAATGATTTTTTAATGTTTATTTTAGGGGGAGGGGGGAGAGAAAGAGAGAGAGAGAGAGAAAGAGGCGGAGGAGTGGAGGGGCAGGGAGAGAGGGAGACACAGAATCCGAAGCAGGTTCCAGGCTCTGAGCTGTCAGCACAGAGCCCAGCGTGAGGCTCAAACTCATAAACCACGAGATCATGACCTGACCATAAGTCAGACGCTTAACCGACTGAACCATCCAGGCGTCCCCCAAATAATGATTTTCTATTTTCTCTATAAAGGTGGCAGAATATTGGGGCGCCTGGGTGGCTCAGTCGGTTAAGCGTCCGACTTCGGCTCAGGTCATGATCTCACAGTTCATGGGTTCGAGCCCCGCGTCCGGCTCTGTGCTGTCAGCTAGCTCAGAGCCTGGAGCCTGTTTCAGATTCTGTCTCCCTGTCTCTCTGACCCTCCCCTGCTCATGCTCTCTCTCTCTCAGAAATAAAGCATTAAAAAAAAATTTTTTTAAAGGTGGCAGAATATTAACACAGATAAAAGTAATCCTGGAAGAACTTTACAAAGTTAAAAATTGATTTACTTGGCATTCTTGAGATTTTTGTGAATATATTGAGCTAGGAACACCAAGATGGACAGACGGGTAACAGGAGAGGGAAAGGAGCTTCTGGAATAGAGGACGGCTGGAGGATTCAGGTAAGGTCATTGACCAGGCTTTGAGAAGCTTTTAAGTGACAGATCATAAAACAGGTCCTAGATTATCTGGATTCCCCAACTCAGTGATGCAAGCTTTGAAGGCGGTGGGAACAAGCCTAATAAGTAATCAAAATATAGAGTCTTTTTTAGCCCATGGCAACTGTGGAATGTTAGAGCAGTGATTGCTGAGGCACAAGGAGTTACAAGGCTGTAAATAGTAGAGAATATGTTTGTGACCCCAGATGGTGGGTCTGGCTTTCTCCTCTATCCATGGCCAGCTGTGTTATAAATGGCTGCCACGTGCCACTGGGCCAAGAGTCATTGGCATAGGGGGCAAGTATGCTTCCCTAATAGTTTGGATCTAGTGGTTTTGCTGAAAGCAAAGTTCCCATTGGAATCCTAAATAGGAACTGTGTCCTCTGCTACAAATAGTCCATGACGCACCCTGAAGATGCTACTGAGTCCACAGAACTAAAGTGGGGTTAGTGACAAAGAAAAAAATAAGGCTTCAAAAAGCCCTTAGCAGCTGGATATCAGCTTAAAGATTGCAGATTTGGGATAAAAAAACAGTAACAAAATACCTTAGACTTCTAGCTCAGCTTTGTATGTGTTCTCCTTAAAACAAAAGAGAACTAGTGAGTTTCTGTTTTTGAGATGGTGTCTGAGCAAATGGAACATGGAGAATGCAGCAAAGGTTCTCTGGGTTGATAAAAATATAGGTAGGCATTGTGCAATGAGGAAGTCACCATCGATGGTCTCAATAAAATTTCCATGCAGAGATAAGCCTTAAGTTGAACTCTAAGCTTAATGGTAATTATTGATGAGAACCTTAAAAACTGGTTGTAATACTCATATATCTCAATGATTTCACTCAGAGAAAGAATAAGCACTTTGTGGGGGCGCCTGCGTGGCTCAGTCGGTTAAGCGTCCGACTTCGGCTCAGGTCATGATCTCATGGTCCATGGGTTCGAGCCCCACGTCGGGCTCTGTGCGGACAGCTCAGAGCCTGGAGCCTGCTTCAGATTCTGTGTCTCCCTCTCTCTCTGACCCTCCCCTGCTCCCTCTCTGTCTCTGTCTCTCAAAATAAAAGACATTAAAAAAATTTTTTTTTTTAAAATAAGCACTTTGTATTTTCCTAATTCATTTTGGATAATCAGGCCTTAATAATGTCATATTCAAGCAGAATTCAAATGCTACTCATGTCTATCAGTAAGACTGGGAGAAATTATCATGCCCTAGACTTCTCACTTCCAAAAGCATTATTGGTTGTTACAACTGTGCCCTCCTCTGGGCGACCTTTGGTCCTACAAAAAATCCTGGCATCCAGGCCACAAATTAGGACCACAGATACCTGCAGTCTTTCTTAGAAGGCCTTAGGCAGTATCTGGCTTTTTCTGATACCAAATGCATCACTCCAACACCAACTGGGTGTTCAATTCAATTTTGATACTTAACCCCACAGGTTGAGGATTCCATCCTACAACTGTCTCTTCAGATGCCAGCCACAAATGGGGTCCCCAGCGTACTCCCATTTCTGCCAGGCTGACTACAAATTTGGTGTTGCCGTGAGTCCCCACTCAGGTTTGATATTTTGCTAGAATAACTCCCACAACTCAGGAAAATGCTATACTTAACTATTAGCCTCTAATAAAGGACACAAGTCAACAACCAGGTAAAGAGGTACACAGGATGAAGTCCATAAGAACCCCAAGCACATGAACCTCTATCCCGGTGTGCACTCCCCTCCAGGTTGGATGGTGGGAAGCATTATGGTTTAGAGGTTTTTAACAAGGTATCATTATATAGGTACAATTGACTAAATCATTGGCCATTACTGAATGAACTCAATCTCTAGCTCCTTCCCCTCCCCAGATGTCAAGGGTAGGGCTTAAACTTCAAACTGTCCGATGTCTGGTGACCAGCTCCTATCCTGAAGTACCTCTATTGGCCTCCATCTTGAGTCATTTCACTATCATACAAAAGATAGTCTTGTCACTCAGGAAATCCCAAGGGTTTTAGAACCTCTGTGCTAGGAAGTAGGGACAAACACCAAATATTTACTGTTGTTTTTTTTTTTTAAACCAGACAGGAATGCAGATAAAGTAAAAACTATAGTAAGTGGTAGTCTCTGACGTCATACTGTCCCCATGAGGTCCTCAAGAAAGCCGTCCACCTCTCCACAATGGAAGAACCCAATCGTTTTCAACCCACTCCACACAATAAACAAAAATCTTAAGTTTAAAAGTCACTTAATAAGACTTTTATTATTGCACAAACCAGAGCAAGTATGAGACACATAGGTCCCAGGTCAGTGAGTTGGGAGGCTGGAAAATTCATAAAAAATATTGCAGAAGACCAATAATGCCATGAAGAAGGTAAAACTTAAACTACCAGCATTTCCTAGACTGGGTTCTTTGGGCAAAATGGGGTTCAGGTCCCTGCCGTAACTAGTCAGAGGGAAGGGAATGAGAACCCTCCAGGGGATCAGCCTGTGATTCCACTAGAGAATGGGAGACAGCGCGCAAACATCTGTCTTCTCTCAGCACGCGGAGGTGACATGCGTGCCGTGAGGACTTGTCCGGTGTCAGAGGTAAGAGGACTTCTCCCACCACCTGGCAGTGACATCATTCTGGCAAGGTCTGAGCAGGTCAGAATATGAAATGCAGCTCCTGAAAACTCACAGCTGGAATACCCGGCAGACGGCTCCGCACAGAGGCTCTCTAGAGCTGTCACGCTGAACAAAGAGCACATTCACTGAAGGTTTAAGGCCATTATCTTACGTGGAATTTCTTTTTAATACTGAACGAGTTTAGATCTTTGGCTGAGCATTTTTCCACATTTGCTGATTCATAAAACTTATGTGGGTTGTGAAGTTTTTGGTGTTAAATCAGAGCAGACTATGAAATGAAAACTTTGTCGTGTTGGTTGCGCTCCTGAGGCCTTTATCTAGTGTGAAGTTTATGGTGTTGAATGAGGCTGTAGTTTCGCTTAAAGGATTTTCCACATTCACTACATTCATAAGGCCTTTCTCCAGTGTGAACTCTCTGATGCTGAGTGAGGTTAGAGCTTTATCTAAAAGCTTTCCCACATTCACGGCACTCATATGGCCTTTCTCCAGTGTGAACTTTCCTGTGCTGCATGAGGATAGAGCTTTGGCTAAAAGACTTTCCACATTCGCCACATTCATAAGGTCTTGCTCCAGTGTGAATTCTCCGATGTTGAACAAGGCCGGAGCTTTGTCTAAAGAATTTGCCACATTCAGCACACTCATAAGGCTTTGCTCCAGTGTGAACTCTCTGGTGCCGAACAAGTTTGTATTTGTACCCAAAAGCTTTCCCACATTCACTACACACATAAGGCCTTTCTCCAGTGTGAGTACGATGGTGCTGAACAAGTTTATACTTGAACCTGAAGGCCTTTCCACATTCACTGCACTCAAAAGGCTTTACTCCAGTGTGGACTGTCTTGTGCTGAATAAATGTATGCTTGTAGCTGAAGGTTTTCCCACAGTCACTGCTCTCAAATAGTCCTTCTCCAGTGTGAATTCCCTGGTGCTGAACAAGTGTTTGTTTGTGACAGAAGACTTTTCCACATTCGCCACATCTGTAAGGACTTTTTCCATTGCGAAAGGCCTCCTCACACTTCGTACTGCTGTGTATACTCGGTACTGCCTTGGGAGTGGCCTGATGCCGGAGAAGACCCACACTGGCCAGGAAGTCCTTTTCAACTGCCCCACAGGTGAAAGGCTTCCCTAATGAATGGCTTCTATAGCTCTTCCCACAGGAAGCCCTGTCCATGCCTTTGCTGTAGGGCTTTTTCCCACTGTGCTCACTGCGGTGTTGGTGCAGATCTGCGCTGAAACAGAATTGTTTCCCACATGCCACACATGTGTAGGATTCCTGCCCAGTATGTGTTCCTCGATGCTCAGCCAGGTACAAAATGTCCTTCATGACAGGAACACACATCTCACAGAGATGAACCTTCTGGGTAAATAGATTTGGTCCCGAAGTCCTGATTGGTGGTGTCCTTCCCAGAGAAATATTTTGTCCAGAAGGGGACTCCTCATTCTCTATGCCACATAAGCAATCTGAAAACAGAAAAATGCTGGTCAAGTACACGTGGTCTCTGGGGACAAGTGGCAGCCATGTTACAAATACGTGCCTGACACACCCAAGAATGAATGCATGAGGCTGTTTCCGGGAGGAAGGAGCTAAGAGGCAGGAGGCAAGATGAGGGAGGGGCTGCTTTGCAACACTGGGGTCCAAAAGGTCACAGACGCAGCGAGGCCTTGCAAGGCAGGAGGAGAAATGGGATGGAGTCCAGCGGGGAGAGGCAGCCAGGGCTTCTGACTTGCTCCTCCTCCGAGGACTCCCCGGAGGACTGCTGCTCACATGCGAGTGTTGTGAAGCTTTGGTCCAGGAACAGAAGAGTCAGATTGTCAGTGAGTAGCTGGTGTTCAAGGACATTTGAGGAAACGCGCTCACCACCTGCTGGGCCTGGGCCAGCGCTGGGGACGCTGCAAAGGCGACAGTGGAAAGGAATGGGCAGCAGACAGACTGAAGTTGGGAGCATCCAGGGCCAGAAGTCAGAGTAAGAATGACAAACTGGCCAAATATCAAGAACAGGGAAGAAAAGGTGGAAATGAGATGTGGCCAATGGAAATGGCACCAAAACACTGGTTTGAACAGGATTCTGGTATAATGTAAACTCGGTCCGGAGGTCACGTCTTCCCTCAGCTGCCACTCAGCAGGACCAGGCCCCGTCCAGCCTCTCCTCTCCCCCCCCCCGGCAGGAGTGTATCTCTTCTATGCAGCACCCAGAACTCTGCCCAACACCCCTCACTGAGCAACTACACAGGGCTAGCATAACACAAGTCCTAAGGGAAAGACAGGACAGGAAAGTGACCAGTACCAGCCCAGAACAGCTTATGACACAGCAAATCAAAGAAAACTAAACATTACAAAAATAACCTCAGACAAGGAGTGCCTGGGTGGCTCAGTCAGTTGAGCGTCTGACTTCGGCTCAGGTCATGATCTCACGGTTCGTGGGTTCGGGCCCCACGTCGGGCTCTGTGCTGAGAGCTAGCTTAGAGCTTGGGGCCTCCTTTGGATTCTGTATCTCTCTGTCTCTCTGACCCTCCCCTGCTCACACTGTCTCTCTCTCTCTCTCTCGGAAATAAATAAAACATTAAAAAAATTTAAAGAAAAAAAAAAAAAATTTAAAGAACCTCAGACAAAGGTCTCAAGAAAACAGTGTCCATGTCAGTGATGGCAATTCCTGGCACATGCAGGCAGCAGAACCGTCAGAAGGGAGCAAAACCTGAGGCAAGTAAGTACCAAGGATCTGCAGAAGCCACCCAGCCAGGGAGGGGGCAAGACAGGAGGGGTCCATCCGGCTGATGGCCGAGACTGCCTAGAAGGATTATGTAGAATGCTGTCCTACTAGGATCCAGGACAGTGGGTCCTGGGGTAGCAGGGAGAGAAGACGGCAGTACTGCCCAGGCACAGCAACAACAGCACCTCCTCAGGGAACTAGGAACCGACGTGGTGCCCATGGTCTGGGTGTATGGACAGAGCTCGGCCTCCAGGGAAAAGCAGAAAGGCAGAGTTGATTCCCAGGTCACTGTGGTGGGCGTGAGCGCCTTACCCAGGGAGGTTATACGTGCCAAGGTCTCCAGCATCACATCGTGGTACAGGCATCTCTGAGCCTCATCAAGGAGCCCCCACTCCTCCCAGGAGAAGTACACGGCCACGTCCTCCAAAGTCACATTGTCCTGTCATGTTGGGGACAGATAAAACCACAGCCTCCCTCCTGAGGACCCCCAATCCAAACCCACACATCTACCCCATGCCCATCCTCTTCCCAAGCTCCCCGCCTCGGCAGAGAAACCAGGTTCTTCTGCTGGTTCTGTTCCTTCCTCATGGTTCTATTAACCAAGGTGCCCAGCCCTCAGCAAGTACAGGCAGGAAGGCAGGGACGCCATCTATGCTCAGGAACACGCCTGAGGGTTACATGACTGCATCTCTTCCTGCCATGCAGTTCTCTGGGGTCCCCCACGATCATGCCTCACAGTAGTATCTGGGGTCATCCATCGCCCTTAACCTCCAATACCAGGGCCCAGGACCATCACTTCATACTCCCTCTCTCCACATGCACTCCTCTGGACCCCACAGCCACTGCCAACTCCCTGCCCCACACCATACACGTCTCCCTGGACTTGCTCCAAGTGACCCGGTACATGGCATCCAGAAAGAACTTGGCAAATTCAAACACGATCCAGTACTACCCCGGACTGCTGATGAACCCCAACACCAGGGGTGGCCCTGGACATGCTCTGAAGGCCTCTCTGCCTGTTCCTAATCCTTGCTTCAACCTCAGTCACATAGAACCATATGTGAATTTCAGATACCCGTGACACTTTCCCAGATCTGTGCTGCACTTGCTGTCCCTTCAGCAGCCACAACCATCTTCTTTCCATCTGACTCTCTTTGAAAGCCCAGCCATACTGGTACCAGGCATAGGGATTCTCACAGATGACCACATTAGCCCCAGACCTTACCACCAAAGCTCACCAGAAAATCATATAAAACCCCTCTCATCCCAATTAATCCTATGCCTCCATATCTATCTCAGGTCCGCTTCCTTTGGAAGTCTTGGTCACCCGCCAAGACTATCGTCCCCACATACTCCCTTTGTGGTTACTTCTCTCCTACATCTTTATTTATGATACTCCTAACCCCCAACCAGGTGGCCAAGCAATAGATCCAGTCCTCAAAACTCTAACTCTTCTTTCTGACCTGCTCCTTAACATTGCTGCCATGACCTGAATTCCATCTTCTAAATTTAACCCACAGCCTGGTGCACACACTAGCCACCACTTTTGGGTGCCCCCACCCTAAGCCCCACCCCAGGTTTCTAGACCGTGTGCAGCTGCCCACTCGATGCCACCATTCATCTGTTCTCTACTCTAAAGTATCTCAGAATCTTAACATGGCCAGAAACAAAGCTCTTGCTATCCCCAGTGAAAATCACTCCTACTACGGATTTTCCCATCTCAGTTCAGAGAACTTCCCTTCTTGCCGCTAAGACCAAAAACTTTAGTGTCATCTCTGACCCCTTCCTTTCTCTCTCTCACCCTCAAAATCAGCTCTTTTTGAAAAATGGATCCAGAATCCAACCACTTCTCCCACCTCCACAGCCACCACTCTGGTCCGTGGACACTCACCTTGACTATTCCGGTACTCTCAACCCTGGTCACCCTTCCTCTACCCTCGCCCCCAAAGTCTGTTTTCCACTCTATCACCCGATGGAGGCTATTTGGACCTGAGTACATCACCTCCCTCCTCCGCCCCAAATCTCCCATTACAGTTGCCCAACTTCTCAGGCAGCCGTTTCCAAGACTAACTCCAGCCCCCCTGCTGTCTGCTCCTAAGAGGAAGAAGACATGGTGTGCCCTGTCCCCACACCAACAGGCACTTGCACATGCTGGTACGCGTTCCTGTGATCACCTTCTACACCTCTTCCCACTGCAGAAATAAGAACTCCTGCATACGAGCCGCAGCCTGGACTCAGGGCAAGTCTAGATCACTCCCTGGTCGTGGGATTTCTCCCAGATCCCCAAACCAGGAGGGCTGGCGGAAAGGCAGGTGACGAGCCCAGGGCACCACAATCCCAAAGTTGATATGGTGAGATCCAAACCCGCGGGGCCCAGGGACACCTTCCACCTCACTGTGTAGGTTCCGTAAGTGCCACTTCAGCCACGAGGACCTATGGGCTGAAGCCACAGATGCCGGGGACCACGGTGTAATCCAACCAGCCCGAGCCTCCCCTGTATCTCTGTCCAGCCCTGGAGGCCAGGCCTTGGGCTAAAGCACTAAACTCAGAATTTCAGTCCTCAGCGCTCCCCGTTCCCAGTTCTGTGAGCTTGGACGCAACCTCCCTGGGCCTCGCCGTCCTCATCACCCCCATTCCAGTCGGTTCTCCCTGAGCAGCTCCTGGAAAACTGTTAAAGCCCTAAATCAGACCGTGTCCTCATTCTCTTCATAACCATCCTTGGGTCCCAGCGCCCCTACCGCACCTCAGCCCGCCAGGCCTCCGTGATCGCGACGCACATCCAGTGTCCCCCAAGGGTAGAGGGCGGACCCCACATCCGGAATCTTCCCCTTCTGGACCTCCAGCCCCTGCACCAGCCGGTTCCTCCCCTGCAGCCCGCTCCCGCACCCTGCCACGCCGGCGCGCGGACACGGGGACCTGGGCCCAGGAACGCGAGCAGGTGCCCCGTGCTCGGGCCTTGAGGGCCCGGGAGTCGCGCGTTTACCTGAGACCGGTCCCCTGGCGTGGCCGCCGCCATCGGACTCTGTGGGCCGGCGGTCCCTGTCTCGGCCCCGCCGCGGGGCAGCACGAGCGGCGTCGCAGAGCCACGGACCCCAGTCTGTGCGGCGGGGACGGCGCCTCTTCCCGCTCAGTCATCACAGTCCAGACCACGCGTGACAGACCTGGAACAGACCCAGGAACACCCAAAATGACCTTCACAACCAGGGCGCCGGAATTCCCGCCCAAACCACTGCACACGCATGAAAGAGTTCTTATCTTGGGCTTTCATTGGCTCAACCCACTGCCTCTCGGCGCGGAGCCCTCTGGGTAATGTAGTAGAGGCGCTGACGAAGGTGTTCCCTACCAGAACCATCCCAAAGACTCAAGTTCCGCCAGGACTCCTATGGTCCCGAAGGCTTCTCTAAGGGATTTAGCACAGGGGAGTGCTGTCTGCAAGTGATCTTCAAAAGTTCTTAGAAGCATGATTTCAGACCCCACGAAGCTCAGCAGGCTCCCATTCTGAACTCATTAGTTGAGAAAACTCCTTGTGAGGTTAAGGCAAGTTTGCATGGCCTCTTGCCCTCAGATGCCCACGGATACCCAGCCCCCACTCAATTGTTTCTGCTAGAGCACCAACCCACAAGGCACCTAGCTGATTGGTATTCAGAGTGACTTATTCTGGCATTGTGAAGGAACTTATTGTAGGAACTTCTTCCGTGACTATGGGAGCAAACATTTGTGTTTTCTGAAAAACCTGTTTTTCTTAATACTTCCCCTTAAGCAAACAGGCTATTGACCCCCTGCTCACAAAGAACTAACTTTGCCTTTGCTATGCTAAAGACATTATCTTGTATTTGAATGCTAAAGATAACCTTCCTTCCCCATAGAATAAGCATCTAAATCATCTACCTTAATCACTATTGATAAAGGTTATGCATGAGTCTTCTACAAATCTATGTTCTGGGAAATTCTTACTTATCGAAGAAATTTGTCATCAGAAATCACTGTCTAAGGCAAATGCCACTTCTGTGTTGTCCCCCAAACACTTAAATTATAAAATAAAGTGGAGTCTCTGTCGTGGCAGAGATGCCTGCCTGGTGACCAGAAAGAATCTCAGGGCTCTCTCATCCCTCTCTCACTGACACCATCCATCCTTCAGGGACACCTGGACCTGCTGGAGCCCGACTCCGGCAGCTCCCGAGATTAAAAACAATATTATAGGTGTGACCAAAGGCTGCTACTGATACAAATGCACATATCATTCCATAAAGCCATTTCAACATAAAAATATGTACATTCTTAGCTGTAAAGTAATCAACATCATCGTATTCTTCTTCATAGGCATGTAACCTCAAGCATTGGCGTCACTTTTGTGAGCTTCAGTACATTCAGTCAAGAACAAGAGGACAAGAGTGGACAGGTGCATAAGAGAAAGACGGAAAAGGGATGTGGGGCTGCGCTGAGGCAAACGGACAAGGGTGAAGCTTTGCCTCTAGATCCCACAGAAAACGTCTCTCCCACCTGTATATTGTGACTGTGTCCTACCCAGTGAGGAACAATGTTTAATCCATAGGATACTTCTTTCCCTGTATTCCAAGATATTCAATTCCTTTCAGTGATCTGCCGTGTGTCTCAAATGGAGAGCAACCAATTTCACACTGGGAGCACAAGTGCAAAGGGTGCCATCTGAACCCCAAGAGGAAGGGAGCACCTGAACTGCATGATCTCATCGCCTTGCTGGGAAATGACGATCATTTCTGCTATTACTGAAGGGAAAGTTCCACAAGGGAATTCAGATTCTCTCAGAAAGGAGTGAAATAGAAATTACAGAGTTTTAATAAAGTTTATTTGGTTCTTTAAAGATAGTAACAGGAAGCATCAGTGAAGGGAGCAAAAATTTAAGACTTTGGGGACACCTGGGTGGCTCAGTTGGTTGGGCGTCCGACTTCAGCTCAGGTCACGATCTCATGGTTTGTGAGTTCGAGCCCCACATCAGGCTCTGTGCTGACATCTCAGAGACTGGAGCCTGCTTCAGAATCTATGTTTCCCTCTCTCTCTCTCTCTCTCTCTCTGCCCCTCTGCCACTCCCACTCTGGCTCTCTCGATCTCTCAAAAAAAAAATGAATAAACGTTAAAAATTTTTTTTTAATTTAAGACTTCAATGAAATTTAACAAATCATTTAAGTCTGAGAAGAGCTAGAATCCATTGAGCATGTGCTGGAGCCTTGGTCACTTTGAGGATATTGTCTGCAGAAGGTGATTCTTTTTCATTCATGAGCATATTGAGCAATACCAGCTTGGAGAGCTAAAGAGGTCATTTAGAGTAGCCAGAAGAATAAACATAAACAAGAATTTGAGGTGTCATGTTTACTCATTGCTCTAACAAATATGTATTGTACACACAAATAAACCACTTAGAAGTGTGTGTATTTCTTACAAGAATTATAGCAAATACTTAGTAAGCAATGCCAAAAATAGAATCTAAAAATAATAGAGTATGTAAAAATGTACAATCTATGTGAGATGAAAGACACCAAATACTTTAAAAAACGTGAACTGAGTCTATAAAAGTTCTGTGAATCTTGGTGAATCCTAGACAAACATGCCACTTAAGAACTGCAGTCATAGACAAAGCAAGTCCTATCTCATTTCTTTGATCAAAGTACTTACTGTAGAGACACAATTAGGGACTATGCTAGGGGTATCTTTCTTTCAGGACAAGAGGAAAATGCCCACCCCATAGGTTTGTTTTGTTTTGTTGTTGTTTTTTTTTTGGCTGGGATTTAAGGAGTTAGATCAGACTAAGTTATCACTGATCAAAGGCTAAGAGCGATGAAAACTTTAGAAATCCCAATAAATTCACCATATCCAAAGCAAGTGCCAAGTTCTGAATATATCAAAGCACTTTTACATCTGGTTATATGTCAGAGTCACACTTAGACCTGACCCCATCTACATTTCTGGTCATTCTCGCTCCCCAATTCCTAGAACCTTTTTATCACTTTTTATATAACATGACTTCTATTTCTCTAAATAGCAGATGGAAGTTTATTTACTCTTCTCTGCATTGGCCACAGATACTTACTACAAAGGTAATGTCACAGGCACAATAAGGAGAATCCTGCACCCAGATATACAAGAGAAAGAAGATGGAAGTTTTCAGTTTTCATGCTGATCTCTCACCGTTTTTAGAGACATTCTATTACAGACACCCAAACACAGCAAGGCCCAGAAGATAAAACAATCAAACAACAACAACACGACACACACACTCACCCCATACGCTAACATTTATAAACTTTTTATTTTCCTGATGCTCCAACATCCCCCCATCAGGTGAATACCAGCAGGTGACCAATGCACCAGAGTGATGAGGCTGGCCAGCGCCCCAAGTTCCCCTTCTTGCTTTCTCCTCTCTCTGACTCCTGTCTCTCTTTGTTCTGTGTCTCTTTGTCTCCTCTCTATTCCCCTCGGGCTTGAACCAGCGACCTGAGCTCTCCTCCCATCTGGCCCCAGCGTCTACACCTGGCCTCCCTCTTCTAGGACCTGTAAGTATAATAAAACTCTTTAATTTCCTACCTCCCAAAGTGTAATTGCTGCTGCCCTGTGGGAGTAAGCCTTGAAGACCCCACAAGGGAGGGATTACTCCTCCACTAGGCCCACAGGGAGGGGATGATCTGAACTCAGGAAAGTCCCCAAGAGATGCCCTTGACTGCGCACTTACTGCTTGGCTCCCCTGACTACCTGCACACAAGATAAACCTACCTGAAGGTCTTGAGATTTCTGTACACGCACAGCCTGCAGTAAGTCACCGAAACATCTGCGGGTGCGTCTTTGGGAGACACACTCCGTGTACCCTGCTGCCGTCTCTTCCACACTCTATTGATAGTGTTTCTGTGCCAATTATGGGTCTCACAGCTAGCGACAGGAGCCTACTGAATCCTGGTTGTCAGGGTGCACAGCTCCTTGCAGAACCTGGGGTTGATTCCCCTCAGCACTGCTGGGCGCTGGGATATCCCTCGTGAACAAGGAAAAACTCATGTTGTCTCCAAAAGCACTGGAAGTTGTCACAACTGCCCCTTTCTCAGGGTGACCTCAGGCCTCCAGGCAAAAACTCAGGACTACAGAGCAGTCTTTCCTAGGAGGTCCCAGCGGCAGTGCAAACTATGATAAAACTGGAGAGTACTACACTCTACCATCACACTGTCCCCTCTGAGGCACCCAAAGTTTGCATCCCCTACACAACCTTCCCCTTCAAGTTGACAGTCCTTAGATACCCGACACTGTGGAAAGAATTCCAAGATTAAAGGTGCTTAACAGGAAGGCCTTTACTATTGCACAAACCAGCCACAGGCCTGCAACCACTTACGGTTTGGTGACTTGAAAGCTGGAAAACCTCATCAGGAGCATTACCTGAGGCCAGTTAGGTCTCTCAAAAAACTAGTTTTTCTGTACAAGCCATCAGCAGAACCCAGTTTTCTAGAGGCCGACAGAGGGTCAAGTCCATGCGCTACCTTGTCAGGAGAGAAGGGAATAAGATCCCACAAGGGCTCAGTATACTCTTGGTTTCCTCTCGTGTGCAGCAGAGCAGAGGTCAGCTTTGCTAAGTAAACCATGGTGGTGACTGACGCACCCTGGGGGGACTTGTCAGGTGGTGGAGCTGAAATGGCTGTTGCCACCGACACTGGCAGTGAGCTTGGACAGGTTGCACATGCTTCCCGCATAATTGAAACTTACAGGGAAATCTCTAGTCTATAGATGTTTTGATATGTAAAATTCAGTTCAGGCAGATGGCTCGAGAGGCTTTCCTCCAACACAGTTTAAGGAAAGGACACATTTCTCTGCACCTGTTTCACCTTGTGTGAACTCCTCGGTGTTGACAGAGATCAGTTTGCAACTAAAGGATTTCTCACATTCACCGCAGGTGAGCTCTCCTATGTCGAAGGAGGCCAGAGCTCTGGCTAAAGGATTTCCCACACTCATTGCACTCAAAAGGCTTTGCTCCAGAGTGAACTGTCTGGTGTCGAACAAGGTGGGTTTTACGGCTAAAGGATTTCCCACATTTGCTGCACTCATAAGGCCTTTCTCCAGTGTGAACTCTTTGGTGTTGAATGAGGACAAATTTCTCACTAAAAGATTTCCCACACTGAATGCACTCATAAGGCCTTACTCCAGTGTGAACTCTCCAGTGTCTCATGAGGTGGGTTTTGCAACTAAATGATTTCCCACATTCAGTGCATTTGTAAGGCCTTGCTCTAGTGTGAGCTCTTTTGTGGCGAAGAAGGCCAGAACTTTGGGTAAATGATTTCCCATATTCAATGCATTTATAAGGCCTTTCATTAGTGTGAACTCTCAGGTGTTTAATAAAGATAGATTTTTGGATAAAGGACTTCCCACATTTGCTGCACTCATAAGGCCTCTCTCCAGTATGAACTCTTTGGTGTTGAATGAGGTCAGATTTCTGGCTGAAAGACCTGCCACATTCTATGCACTCATAAGGCCTTGCTCCCGTGTGAACTCTCCCGTGTCGAATGAGATGGGTTTTGCGGCTAAAGAACCTCCCGCAAACACTACACTTGTAAGGCCTTTCTTCAGTGTGAATTTTCCGGTGCTGAAAAGGTCTGCATTTGCAGCTGACGTCTTTTCCACATTGGTTACATTCATCAAGATCTCTCCGTTGTGGAATCTCTGGTGGTCAAGCGTATAAGTGTTGCTAAAAGCTCTCCTGCATGCGATCCATTTGTGACTCGTTCCACTGGTAAAGGGCTCCCCACACTGAGGGCTGCTCTGTGGCTTCACACTATAGGGCGGATCCAGGTGCTGGAGAAGGCCTGAGGCAGCCAGAGTCCTTTCCACCCTCCCCACAGGTAAAGGGCTTTGCTGACACATGGAATCTGCAGCTTGTCACTAACAAGGCACTGTCCATAACCATTTTGAAGATTTTCTCTCTACTGTCATGCATCTGAAACTGGTGAAGGTTTACACCAAACCAGAAGCCTCTGGACGCCCCACCCAAGTATGACTTCTGCCCAGAATATGCCGTTCGAAGCTCAGAAGGTTGCAAGCTGTCTTTCAAGACTGGGACACAATTCTCACAGAGATGAGTCTTCTGGATTGATGAACCTGCCTTAGAAGTCCAGACCTGTGATACTCTTTCTACAGAAACACTCTGCCCATAAGGTACTTCCTCATCCTCTGCTCCACACCAACAATCTGGAAGCAGAGAAATGCTGATAAAGTCCCATCAAAAATGTGTGTCATAAATATACATTTGAACCAAAGGTGGAATCCATGAGTTTAATTTCAGAATGAGGCACCGATCTGAAGGAAGGGGTGCTTTGTAGTACTGGGCCTCCAAAGATGACAGAATGAGGGAGTCCTTTTGGGACAAAGGGCACAAGTATGGGGCGCCACACAGGGAGGGGAGGCAGGATCACTAATTCATTCCTATGCCAATAGCCTTCCGCAGGAATGTGTTTTCTGGGGACAAGTCCACGCTACTCAGAACGATGTCTTGCCCAGGCCCAGGGAAATACCAGTGGAACTAAGTATCTGGTGTTCAAGGATGATTTGTGGCTGTGTGCACCCCTCACAACACGTCATGTGTGGGAGAACTGCAGGCCATGCAGTGGAAAGGAACAAGTGATGGAGGTCAGAAAGCTGGGGACAGCCAGGAATGGAAGTCACTGCTGAAATGTGACTCCGAATCAGAAAAGTGTTAAGGATGCAGCAAAAGGGTGTAGAAATGATGTGTCCAGTGGCACTTGCACCAAAACCCTGGTGAACACAGCCCGGATGTCAGGGCCCCTCCAGCAGCTGCCACTCCCCAGGCCCAGGTCTCCTCTGAGACTGCCACGTTCACCCTGCGAAGCAGCCAGCACTCTCCTCAGATCCCAGTTGTGGAACTACGTGGGGACTGAGTGAAGCAAGTCCTCAGGGAAAGACGGGACAGGTGAGGGGTCAGCACCGGCCCAGAGCAACTCAGGAAACATCGGACCACAGAAAAGAATACTGCAATAAAATCTCAAAGGACCGTCTTTCAAGAAAGGTTTAAGGACCACGTAAGTAGGGGCCAGGACAGTGCTTACAATCCCTGATACAGGCGACCACCAGGAAATCTTTTAAAAGTTCTTATCACAGGTAAAACTATTTAGAACCCTGTATGGTAATGAATGTTTATTACATGTAACGCGGTAAGCATTCTGCAACATACACAAATATCAAATCGTTACGTGGTACACCTGAAACTAATATGTTGCATGTCAATTATATCTCAATTTTTTTAAAAAAAGGGGGGGCAAAACCTGGGGCACAAGATGCCACAAATCTGGACACAGTCATCCCAGATTTCCAGACCTATCCCTGCACACGCTGGGGTAGCAGGTGTTAGGGCAGCTTGCTGACGGCACTACTTGGGGCAGGGCACACTGCTTAGCACTGGCACCCACAGCACACAGGCAAGGAAGCAGGGAAGTTAGCAGTGGCCAAGGTTCAGCTCTGGGAGAGGGAGAGAGAGCAGCTCAGGACACTGAGAGGAAGATGAAGGCCTTACCCAGGGATGTTGTGAGTGCAAAGGTCTCCAGCATCACGTCGTGGTACAGGAGCCGCTGAGCCTCATCAAGGAGCCCCCACTCCTCCTGGGAGAAGTACATGGCCACGTCCTCAAAGGTCACACAGCTCTGCCACAGTGGGGACAGTTCATTCCATAATCAGCTTCTCCCCTAGGTTCTCCTCGCAAGCTCATCCACCCACTCATTCTTCCCCTGCTCAGCCACCTCCCCATGGCCCCATCTCAGAGGGGGTACCAGGCCCTGGGGCCACTGATGCATACTCTTTCCTCCTGGTCCTTTAGATCACTATGACCACCTACAGCAACAACAGGCAGGTGGCACTTAGACGATACTTAAACTCTGGGTCTGGCCTGCAGAGAAACTCTCTTTCTCATTAAGCAATTCTCCCAGGATCCTCCAGACCCGATCTCCCAGACGTAGCTGCGGCTGTGGGCTCCCACTTCACCCTCACGTCTTCAAGGTCAGGGCCCTCGGCCTCACTTCCCACTCTCTCTCCTAGTCCTCCCTGCTCTGCGCCACAGGCACCACCCCCCACCACTCCTTCCCCCACTGCGTATAGAGTCTGGCAAATTCCAACACATTCCAGAACTACAGCAGCACACCTCCAATGGTCCCCACTGCCAGAGGCAGCCCAGAATCCTGCTCCGTAGGTCTCCCTGCCTGACAGCTACTCGCTTCAACCGCAGCCACACAGAACCACTTGCGGACCTCAGGCACCCACCCCCCTCCTCCACTTGTGCTGCGCCGGATCGGCTCTCACCGGTCAAGCCTTCTTCTCTCTTCCTAACCCTCATCCAGAGCCAGTCCCACAGCCTTTCCACCCCGGGTCCAGAGATTCTCCTATGTGAGCACCTGGCCCCGAGCTAATCCACCGGCCTGACCAAAACTCCCCAGACACGCCAAGGTCACAACAAAGTCCTAGTGGCCCCAGAGCGGTGAGTAAGCAGCAGTCCTGGCCTCACTGCCCTCGTCTCCTGCTCCCGTCCCGTGTGCACCCGTCCCCGGAAGCCTTGGCCACCTGTCGGGTCATCCTCTCTCCCACACTGTTCCCACCGCTTCTCTCTTTCACTGAGCCACACAGACACTGGTCTGTCACCCAACTAGGTGACCAAGCACGAGACCCAGCCCTGTGACCCCGCTCTCCCCTTCCGAGACTACTATTAACATCATTATGGCTGGGATTAGCCCCCCAAAACGTGTTATGGACTGAATGTATGCATTCTCCAAAAGTGGTACGTTTGGAGCCCTCACCACCAGCGTGATGGTATTGGGAGGTGGGGCCTTTTGGGGCGGTAATCACGTTTTGATTAGGTCAGGAGGGTGGGACCCTTTTAAGAAACCCTTCTACTTTTTTCTCTCTCACCTTCAAAAACAACACCTGACCGCTGCAAAATCCTCCCCAGTCTTCCCGCCGCCTAGCGCACGCGCCCAGTGTCTTCTCTGCGCTGCAGCCACGGGAGCGTGATGAACAGATCCTGCCTCTGCTCCAAACCTCCCCCTGCTCCCATCATCTCCAGAACAGACACCCAGCTTCTTGGGGGGCCATCCCAGCTCTGACTCCTGCCCCCTTGCTCTCTGTTCTCATGAGAAAGGACACATCCCCTCCAAAGGCCTGCAGACACTGGTACCATACTGGGGCACCCATCCTCCACAGAACCCCCTGCCTGGTCTGTGGACCCTGGGCTTAGAGCCTGCTCCCTGGCCCCAGGACCAAGGCCCGAAAGAATGATAAATGCAGTGTCAGGAGACCACAATCCCTGAGATTAAGGGACGGATCAGGACCAGTGAGGTTCTAGAACACCATCCACTCACTCACCTCTGCAGGGTCCGTAAGTGCTTCTGTACTGGTAACAATCTTCACAAGAGGGAAGTTCGGAGAGGCAGGTGACCATGGCAGGGCTCCCTGGGCTCCGGGCTCCCCTGCACTCTGCCCGGCCCTAGAGCCAGTTGACCCGGGACGACTGCATTCTCTCTGAGCCTCAGAGCTGAGTCTTAACAGCTGTGTGACCTTGGACAGGGACCAAATCTCCCTCTGATCTGGTCGCCTTAGCAGCTTGTAGAAAACTTTTTAAGAAATCTAACCCACGTGAGGCTTTTCATGTTCCCAATTCTCAATGGCTCCCAGCCTCTGATGGCCGCCGGCCAGTCCCCCTATGACTCCGCCGCACACCCTGTGTTCCCTGAGGGAGGAAGGCGGACCCCACAGCCCCGAATCTTCCCGCCTCGGGCCCACCTGCAACCCTTGCACCAGCCGGCCCCTCCCCTGCAGCCCGCTCCCGCACCCCGTCACGCCGGCGCTCAGACACCGGGCCCCCGCCCACGAGCGCGTCCCCGGCCCGGACACCGGGACCTGGGCCGCAGGAACGCGAGCAGGTGCCCCGCGCTCGGGCCTTGAGGGTCTTGGGGGTGGGGGGAGCGAGGAGGGCCCGGGGACCGCGCGTTTACCTGAACCAGGTCCCTACGCTCGGCCACCGCCATCGGACTCTTGGCGGAGCGGACACCCGGGCCGGCGGTCCCTGTCCCGGCCCCGGCGAGGGGCAGCCCGGGCTGCGTCGGCGAGTCGCGGACGCCAGTCTGTGCGACGGGGACAGCACCTCCTCTCGCGACTTCTCAGTCCCGTTACCTCAGTCTCCACCAGCGCTCAGGAGTCGATGATCTAGCAAACAGACCTAAGAACAGCCAAGACTACCGCCACGAGGAGGATACCGGA
Source organism: Hyaena hyaena (assembly GCF_003009895.1). Taxonomy (NCBI): domain Eukaryota; kingdom Metazoa; phylum Chordata; class Mammalia; order Carnivora; family Hyaenidae; genus Hyaena; species Hyaena hyaena. The sequence goes on along the minus strand of NW_024081417.1, from coordinate 794,572 downwards.
AGTCCCGCCCCGAAGGGATGCGCACGCACGGAATTGCCCTTCTCAGGAGTCTCTATTGGCTAAACGCCGACGACGCCCGGTGCAGCATCCTCTGGGTAGTGTAGTTCCCACAGCCCGAAAAGCCCTGGCGCCGGGCGCCCCTCAGCCAAAGGCTGGGAGGGAAAGGTGCTGAGAGGTGGTCTTTCCAGCTTCCAAGGGCAGGGGAGGGCCCTCTCTCCTTTAAGGGGCCGCACTTAGACTTATAAGGAGTATTGTCTGCAACTGATCACCTACGTGTTTAGAGAAGTTATTTAGGACTCCTTGAAATTAGCATTCTCCCGGATTCTAAAAGTATTATTTCAGGATGCTCCCAATGACTCTACATCCCTACCACAAAGTCGTGCAGACACAAAACGTAGAGCCCAATAGTTTATCTTTTTCCTTTTCAAATGCCCTTAGCCCGAAACGTTAGAGTCAGCTTTGTGAGTTTCAGTATGCTGGGTTAAGAACAAAAGAAAAAGACTCTGCACAGGGACAAGACAGAGAAGATACAAAAGGGCTATTAGACTGCCCAAAGCAGGACAAAGGTGGAACTTTGTTTTTGGTTCCCACAGAAAATTTCTCTGCGGGCCATATATGTAGTTATTGTGTCCAACTAACTGAGGAACACGAGTTTGTATACATTATATGTCTTACTCCGTCGTATCCTTAGATACATTTAATTCCTTTTAGGAATCTGACAACATTTAAAAGAAAAGCCACCTGTGCTGACAAGGCAAAGACTGCTTGGGATTCTCTCTCTCCCTCTCTCTCTGCCCCTCCCCCTGCTCATACTCTATCTCTGTCAAACTTTAAAAGAATAAAAAGGCCACTTACCAATGTCATTTTGTAAAAGGACAGTGTCTAGAGTGTCCACCAGTATAGGAGCACATGTGTAAAGAGGATACCCGACCATGGAGTAAAGGTTTGGGATGCTAAGATCTCATCCATTTGATGGGAAGTTATTATCATTCCTGCTGCCACTGCAGGGGTGGTGTCTGTATGGGGAGCTGAGATCATCTCAGAAACATTTGTGAAATGAAAATCACTGAAAGCCATTAATAATGGTCAGGTAGTCATTCAAAGATAGTGGCAGGATAGCGCTGGGAAAATATCAGTAAAGAGTTAAAAAAATTAATACTTCTACCATCTTCCATTAGCAAATTATGCCTGAAAAATATGTATATGCCAACAATGGCTATAGAGTACCTGTGAGTTCAGCACATTTTCTTACTGATCTTCACTTCATGCATAACGAAGGCTTCAGAGTGGATATTGTGAGGATCAGTTAGTTTGGCCAGAGATGGAAGATGAACTCAGGCTATCAGAGGGAACACAGAAAAGTAGGTAGCCCTAAAGCTAGTAGACACGGGCGACATGTTTTTGGGCCCCTCAGAAACCATCCACATGCCGTTCCTTGTATTTATGTCCCAAGTCAAGCAAGCAGAATTAATTTTTAGGACAGTATTTCTTTATGATTTTCGTATGTTCTTTCTTAAATTTAACACTTATCTGGAAATAGTATTTACCAAATTGTCATTTGCTGCCAGGATGGTGTTTGTCATGGTGGTATCCATGTGTGTGTAAAAATAGGTATATGAGCCTTGAGATAAAGGCCTATGTATCTGTCATCTCATCTCTTTCTGGGAAGTTATTATCACTTCACCTGTAATTGCTGTGACTGCATCTACATGAGGACTTGAGATGATCTCTGGAAAATATTTGCAAAATATGCAACTCCTTGAATGCTATTGATAATAATATTACCCATAAAAGATACCAGAAATACTGGGGAGAATACGTATCTTTAATTATTGAGATAATTAAAATATCAATAGCAGGTGAGCAAAGGACTTTCCATTCTATGAAATAAAATAAAGTAGGGACCAGACTGTATTCTGAGTTCCTGGCATCCGAAGGGTTTCTCCAAATGTGATATTTTTTTTTATTTTTTTTTTTTTTATTTATTTCTAGGAGAGAGAGAGAGAGACAGCGTGAGCAGGGGAGGGTCAGAGAGAGAGGGAGTCATAGACTGAAGCAGGCTCCAGGCTCCGAGCTGGCAGTCAGCACAGAGCCCGACGCGGGGCTCGAACCCACGAACCGCGAGATCATGACCTAAGCGAAAGTCGGACGCTTAACCGACTAAGCCACCCAGGCGCCCCTCCAAATGTGATATTTTAAAATCCCCGCGGACACTTAAATATAGCAGATTTGAGGGGCACCTGAGTGTTGGGAGCCATTCTGAACTCACTAGTTGAGAACACTCCTTGTGAAGTTAAGGCAGGTTTGCAGGGTCTCCTGCCATCAGAGGATGACCGATATCTGCCCCCACTTAATTGTTTCTGCTTGAGCACCAACCCCCGAAGCACCTTGCTGATTGGTATCAGGAGTGTCTTTTCCCCTTATTCTGGCCCTGGTGTAATGATTGCACCTTGTGGAGAAACTTGTATGAACTTCTTCCTTTGTGGTTATGGGAGCAGACATTGTGTTTCCCGAGGATCCTATTTTTCTCGATACTTCCCCTTAAGCAATAAACAGGCTATTGACCCCTGCTCATAAAGAACTGACCTTTGCCTTTGCTATGCTAAAAACATTATCTTGATTGTATTTGAATGCTAAAGATACCTTCCTTCTCCATATGATAAGCATGAGTACCCTACATCAACCACTAATGATAAGGTTATGCATATCAATGTTCTGGAAAATTTTTACTGATCAAAGAATTTATCATCAGAATGCCACTTCTGTGCTGTTCCCCATACACTTACTCATAAATAAAGCTGAGATTCAGTCAGTGCAGAGATGCCTGCCTGGTGATCAGAAAGAAACTCGAGGCTCTCTCTTCACTCTGTCCCCAACACCGTCATCCTTCAGGGACCCCTGGACAGTCTGGAGCGCGACTCCGGCACCTGGGTGGCTCAGTTAAGCGTCTGACTTTAGCTCAGGTCATGATCTCATGGTTTGTGAGTTCAAGCCCCACATCAGACTCTGCGCTGACAGTTCAGACCCTGGAGCCTGCTTCGGATTCCATGTCTCCCTGTCTTCCTACCCCTCCCCTGCTTATGCTTTCTCTCTCTCTCAAAAATAAACATTTAAAAAATACCAGATTTGAGGGAGACAGAGAGGAAGAGAATTAAGAAAACTCTTCTAGGGTGATAAATTTGAACAAGGAAACAATGGTGTCTCATTTTTTAATTTCAATAAACATTTATTGAGGGGCACCTGGGTGGCTCAGTTGGTTAAGTGTCCCACTCTTGATTTCAACTCAGGTCATGCTCTCACGCTTCGTCAGTTCGAGCCCTGCACCAGGCTCTGTGCTGTCAGCACAGAGCCTGCTTGGGATTCTCTCTCCCTCTCTGTGCCTCTCCCTCTCTCTCTCCCTCAAAATAAATAAATAAAAATTAAAAAAATTATTGAGCACATGTGGTGTGTTAGTCTTTTTATTGGATGTGCATAATGTGACAGGAAACAAATGAGACAACAAACCCTATATCATGTTGCTTATAATCATATGAAGGATATTAATACAAATAAATATAAGCAACATAGTATCTTTGAAGTGGATAGGTGCTTTGAAACAGAAAAAAGGATAACGATGAGAAGTGTAAGAGCGTGACTGCAGATGGGTTGTGATACTGAAGAGGGTTTGTCAACTATTCCTCAATAAAGGTGGAGAATAAAAGAATTGAGTGAGATGCTCCACTAATAAAAGCACATTTAAGGGGTGCCTGGGTGGCTTAGTTGGTTAAGCGTCCGACTTTTGCTTAGGTCATGATCTCGCGGTTTGTGGGTTCGAGCCCCACGTCGGGCTCTGTGCTGACTGCCAGCTCAGAGCCTGGAGCCTGTTTCAGAGTCTGTGACTCCCTCTCTCTCTGACCCTCCCCTGCTCACGCTGTCTCTCTCTTTATTCCCAGAAATAAATAAAACATTTTTAAAAATTAAAAAAAAAAATAAAAGCACATTTAAGGAATGTCTTGAAGACTGTAGAGCAAACCTCCACAGTGTATAGCCTTGTGTTTCAAGGAGGAAACAACTAGAACAAATGCCTTGGGCCAGTGCTGACCTCTCATGTTCCAGTCAGAGTAAGAAAGATAATGCAACCAAAAGCATGTGAGTGAGGAACAGCTTGGGAAAAGCTACAGTTTGATCATGAATGGCACTGAGGATCACTGGAAGAACTTTCCATTTTATCCCAATTGATAGCGGAATCACAACAGAGACTGGAACATTATGCTAAGTGCTTGAATAAGAAACGAGGAGAAGGCAGGCTGAATACCTAAAGAGAGGTAAGGTTAGCAGCAGATGGATGACTAACTGGATGACATATCACAGTCATTCAGGTGAGAGGTAATGAGGCCTGCAGTCAAAGTTCGGGCAGTACTGGACATGGCACCATTAAATACTTGAGGTATTTTGAAATTATTTCTTTTAATCCCTAAAGGATTTTCAGTTGAGTTGTTCAATTGGCATGAACAAAGGAAAGGTGTAGAGTATGACTCTCAAGCTTCATACATGAATAGTAGTAGAATGAGGGAATTGCCATCAGTTGAGATTATGGGAAAGCAGTAGAAATGGGTTAGAAGGGAAGATCAGGAATTCAGATACCAACATAGTAAGTATGAGATGCCTGTTGAGCATGTGAATATAGCTGTCAAGTCAACAGGCAAATCTCTAGGAATTTTGAAAGCAGTGTTGTCAGAATTAACTTTGAAAATGGTTAGTTTGTAAGCTCCTAAGAGGTGTTGAAAAGATGAGACTGGACAAGATGACCAAGGGGGTGACTTTAGGTGGAGTAGGTGAAAGGAAAATAGACTGGTGTGCAGGGAAATTCCACCAATAATTTTGGGTAGAAAGGAGAAACAGAGAAAGATATTTGAAAATTACCAACTATTTCTCAGTTGGACAGTAACAAGTCTCCTATGTCGGTCTCAGCCTATTGAAAATGACTCTATGGCTAGGAATACCTGAGGTCCTGGCCTGGGGGCCATCCTTCTGGGGATGAGCCCCACAGAACTGTGTTGGTAGGTGGACTGGCTCTTATAGTTCTTATTATGACTGGAAGTTGCACTTCAGCAAAAACCGACAGGGAACCTCAAGGGACAAGATTTATTACTCACAGGTCCCAGTAGGCCACATACCAGGTCAAGGGTAGAGAGAAAGAGAGGAAGCTCCGACCTAAGGCTCTGCCTTTATTGGTGCCCAAGGGCGGGGTGCCCAGGTGTTGCATGTTCACTCTTTATTGGTGGATTTAAAGAAGAAGAGTGGGCTGGGTATTAGGGTTTGAAGAGGAAAAAGTGAGGTGAGGTCCCTGAGGCAATCAGTTCTCTAGGTTACTCACGGCTTCCTAAAGGAGGAGCTTAGTTGTTTTGTTAGTAGCTGTATTGTATGGATAGATATGTGTATTTCAGATGGATGTCTTGGCAATGAAAAGCATAACCTGCGTTATAATCCTAATGCTTATTGTCAGGCACTTATGCCACACAAGTCTTATAAGACATCAGTGGACTTAGAAACCTATTTTTGCCTTTGGTGCACCTGGGTGGTTCAGTCAGTTAAGCAACCGACTCTTGAATTTGGCTCAGGTCATGATCTCACTGTTCCTAAGATTGAGACCTATGTCAGCCTCCTCACTAACAGTGTAGAGCCTGCTTGGAATTCTCTCTCCTTCTCTCTCTGCCCCTCCCCCACTCTTGTGCATTCTCTCTTCTCTCTCTCAAAATAAATAAATAAATAAATAAATAAATATTAAAAAAAGAAAACCCTTCCAACCTCTGTTGGTACAGGAGATGGGTTTAGAGGGTACTCAGACATGTCCTTCCTGGGAGATCTTGGACATCAATAAAAATTAGGCTAAAACTGGATCGAGAACTACTGTCATCATACCGTCCTGCTGGAGTGTGCAAAATTGGGGCCCCACAAAAGTTGTCCATCCCTTTACATAAACAGCCCAACTCTGTTTTCCACCCACCCTTCAGAGTGACTACACTTCCAAGATTACAGGGTAAACATGAAAGCCTTTATCGTCACACAAACCAGAGCATTGGGCAGAGTTAGCATTTGGTGACTTGGCGAGTGCACAAATCAACCCCAAGTATCATGTATGACCACAATTTCTAGGAAAAAGGTAAGTCTTACTCCCAAACCTCTACCAGAGTCCAAACTGGGTCAAATTCATGCCTTCATCCATCAGAAAAGGGAAAAAATTCCTACTAATGGTTCATACTACTTAAAATTTACTCCAGGGATGGGAGAGAACACAGGCATCTGCTTTGCCTTAGGCACATGAGGTGACCGACACTTACTTGCAAGGTGGTAGAGGTGAGATGGCTTCTACCAGAGAAACTGGCAGGGATGTAACCCTGGAAAGGGGTCTGGGTAGTTTAGAATGTGCAGTACAGTTCTTGCAAGTTTCATAAATGCCTGGAGCCCATGTAGAATTTCATCCCTCAGGATGTTTGGAAGTATCAGGTTCAATCAGGCAAATGGCTCTCGGAAAAGCTACTGTCCTTACAGTAAACTAGACATAACACATTCCCTGAAGATCTAAGGTCTTTCTCAAGTGCAGACAAGAAGAGACATGGAGGTGGAGGTTTTCTACACTTGCTTTCATGGGGCCTATCCATTGATCGTATGGGATTTTTGGTGGAGAATGAAGCTGGAGCGTTTTCTAAAGAATTTCCTACATTTGTTGCATGTGCAAGGCCTTCCTTCCTCCCTCCAGTGTGAATTTTCTAGCATGTAACAAGGCTGAAGCTTTGTCTGAAGAATTTCCCACATTGGCCCAGTTGTAAGACCTTTCTCCACTCTCAGTCCTCTGGTGCTGAACACATCTGTACTTGTACATAAAGGCTCTGCCACATTTGCCACACTTATAAGACCTTTCTTTGGCTGTAAACTCGCTCATGCCTAATGAGGTTGGCTCTCTGTCTATAGGACTTCCTACAAGGACCTCACTCGTAAGGCCTTTCTCCAATGTGAATTCTGCAGTGTATAGTAAGGTGGGAGCTTTGGCTAAAGGATGTCCCACATTCACCGCGCTTGTAAGGCCTTTCTCCAGTGTGGAATGCCTGGAGCTGAACAAGTGAGTACTTGCCGCAAAAGGCTTTTTGACATTTGCTAGACTCATAAAGCCTTTTTCCAGTACAGATTCTCAGATGGTGATCAAGAGTGAGTTTGTGGTAGGAGCTTTCTCACATTCACCTGACATGTAGTGACTTTTTCCACTGCCTCCCCACATCCTGTAATTTTGTTGGGCTTCTCACCTCTGGGAGGCCTCAGGCCAGAGAAGAAGGCCCAGCATGATCAGAAAGTCTTTGTCAACCTCCCGGCAAGCAAAGGGCTTCCCTGACACACGCAATCTGCAGCTTCTCCCAAAGAAGACCCTGCACATACCCCCTTTTTTGAGAGTCTCTGCACTAGAATCAAAGAGATGCAGGATCCAGCAAAGGAGACAGCATAAACCAAGGAATACTGAGGATCTTATTCTGAGCTGCAGCCACCTAGAGAAATTGGAACATAGTTTAATGGTCTGAAAGACACCGGGAAGTGTGGCAGTGCTGAGGGAAACCCCTCTGGCCACTCTGTGGAAATAGAAAAGAAGTTTACACCCAGCCTCATGCAGGAAATATTTTGATCTAAAGGCTGCCATGATCTGAGGGATCCCTCTCAATAAAAGGACCAAGGAGTTGGCCAAGACCAGTTGATTGAGAATCAAGTCTGTGGGTCTCACCTTGTGTCCAGTGAGAAGTGTGAAGTTATAAAGACACAGGAGAGAGGAGTTTCCAAGGATTCCCACTCCCAGCTGAATGAGGAAGATGATTCTCAGTTCCCACTTGGTGGCAGGCATCACATCAATATCTATGAGATACTGATTTTAGTTAAAGCCAGATGAATGGCAGTTCAAGAAACAAAAAGAAATTTGTGATAAATTGTGGTACATCCAGACAATGGAATGTTATTTGGCACTAAAATGAATTGAACTATCAAGCCATGAAAAGACATGGAGAAAACTCAAATTCATATTACTAGGTGAAAGAATCCATTAAAAAAAAAAAAAAAACTACACACTGTAGGATTCCATCTATGTGACACTCTGGAAAAGCAAAACTATGGAGACAAGAAAAATATCAGTGGTGGACCAGGATTGGAGAGGAAGGGGAGGAGATAAATAGACATGCATAGAGGATTGGGGGGGCAGTGAAAATATACTGTGTGATATTATAATAATAGATATTACTGTATGATATTATAGTAATGGATTGGCCCCCCACAGAATTTACAAAACTAAGAATAAATTCTAAGGTAAACTCTAGACTTTGGGTGATTATGATGTATCAAGGTAGTTTCATCCTTGGTAAAAAAAAAAAAAAAATCTACCATCCTGGTGAGTGATGTTAATAATGGAAGAGGCTATACATGTAGGGAGACAGGAGATACATAAGAAATTATCTGTGCTTTCTTCAATTTTGTTGTGAACTTAAAACTCTTAAAAAAAGAGAAAGTCTAAAAAAATGAAATATGTGACCATCACCATCACTTGAAAACACTTTAGAGGTCTACCTACCGGAGCCAAGTGAATGCATTACAGCTCACCTGCACAATAGGGTTTTCCATGCCTGAGAATTGAGTCAGGAGGATCTTTTTTTTTTTTTTTAATGTTTTTTTTTTTTTTTCTAGGAGAGAGAGAGACAGACAGCGTGAACAGGGGAGGGTCAGAGAGAGAGGGAGTCACAGACTGAAACAGGCTCCAGGCCCCGAGCTGGCAGTCAGCACAGAGCCCGACGCGGGGCTCGAACCCACGAACTGTGAGATCATGACCTAAGTGAAAGTCGGACGCTTAACCGACTAAGCCACCCAGGCGCCCCAAGTCAGGAGGATCTTTACAGTGTGACCTACAGTTAGAAACTGAATGTATTCTGAAATGAAAAGCTAGGTATAGAGCTCTGTGTAGAGAATGCTAAAGGTTTTTTTTTCCCCATCTACATGGAGGAATGAAAATGTAGGCACAGAACATATATAGGATGGGGCAGATTTTAAAGCTAGACTTTTTAAGAGGAAAATCTTGTTATGCTGTTTTATTTGTACAAATGTACACATATCACATAATTATGAAACAATTTTAAGGCAAACTAATGTTTTAAAATACAAAATTCAAATGTTAAGAAGTAACTGATTGAATACCCCATTGGCTTTCTCTCTGTGTCAAAGAGAGTTTTCAAGTGACTTGAAAATATGGGATTGACTTTATTTCCCTAGGAAGTTCTATTAAGGTAAAACTACCTGCAAGGAAATCTTAAACTCTGTGTATGTATTTTACTAAAAAGTATTGGGATGGTATTTTGGAAATAAATATGACTTTGAATGGAAAATAAAGCTTTCTATGTCAGAAAAAAATAAACATATAACCTAAGAACTTGAACAAAACTAAAACACGTATTTGGTAGCAACAATCGATATTAACGCATGTAGCATTTGATTGTAAACATATATGCATTTTTTTCCACAAATTGAAAAAAATTAGAAATTATGGACAATGTTATAACAATGCCTAATTCTAGCACCCAGTTTTATGGTCTCTTAATTCATTTCCTTGTGTAAGTAAACAGTGTCTTGAGGGAAGTGGGGAGCTTATTCCCGGTCTAGGATAGGAACTTTCCAGGATACAACTGAAACTTCTTGTCATAAAAGGAAAGCAGGAAAGAATACTGAGGTAACTTTGTAGAGGCCTCAGGATTCCACTTGATGAAGGTGCCCTTGCACAGTTTTGCCCTTGCACAGTGTAACTCCAAATGATTGATTTATGTAAACCAAATCCATATCAATGACATAAAAGTAAGTGTAAAACTGCTGGAGGATGTTGAGGAAGCAATTAATTACTGGAAAATGGATAAAGGGGAAGTATCAGCCATTTCTCCTGCAATTGTAGGATGGACTATTTCACCGTAAGAAATCCCTATGCAGGCCCCCCAAACTTGTCTATTTTATTTTATTTTTATTTTTTATTTTTTATTTATTTCTAGGAGAGAGTGAGCAGAGGAGGGTCAGAGAGAGAGGGAGACACAGACTCAGAAACAGGCTCCAGGCTCCAAGCTGGCAGTCAGCACAGAGCCCGACGTGGGGTTAGGGTTAGGGTTAGGGTTAGGGTTAGGGTTAGGGTTAGGGTTAGGATTAAAATATTTGGAGATTTAGTGAAGTCTTAAAGATAGTTCTAGCTTTAAATCATAAAGAAAATAAATACTACATCTAAACAGAAAGAATATAAATTTCTTAGAAAAAATATTGTATATTTGCATAATTTTGCCTGAATAAATTACCAAGCACGTATCCAAACTTAAGAACTGAAAACATTTTTATCACACTTTAAAAAAAATTTATTTATTTTGACAAAGAGCAAGCAAGCAAGGGAGGGACAGAGAGAGAGAATCCCAAGCAGGCTCCGCACTATCAGTGCAGAGCCCGACATGGGGCTCATACTCAAAAACCGTGAGATCATGACCTGAGCTGAAGTCAAGAGTCAGATACTTAACCGACTGAGCCACCCAGGACCTCCATGTCACACTTCTTAAAAAATGTAAACCTTTTGATTTTTTCTAGTATTTTTTACTGAAAGACTCCTAAAACCAAGAGAAAATAAAACTTAAAAAATTAAACACGTAGAACATAAAAAAGGTAATTAGAGTAATCTCGGTGCTTCTTTCGGCAATTTAAAAGAACAGGCAACTCTTAAAAAAGAAAGCATATACTATAAAATGTATTTTTCTCATAAGTATCAGAAAAGGCCAAATTACACTGAAAACAACACTGAAATTTTCAAATATACACATACTCTTGCTGAAGTCTCATTTTAAGATCATTTTTCATATCAAAAAAGAGTCACAATTGGACTTTTTATTTTTATTTATTTAAAAAATTAAAAAATTTTTTAGTGTTTTATTTATTTTTGAGAGAGAGATAGAGACAGCATGAGCAGGGGAGGATCAGAGACAGAAGGAGATACAGAATCAGAAGACAGGCTCCGGGCTCCGAGCTAGCTGTCAGCAAAGAGCCCGACGCAGGGCTCGAACCCCTGAACCGTGAGATCATGACCTGAGCTGAAGTCAGACGCTTAGCCGACTGAACCATCCAGGCGTCCCCCAAAATTTTTAAATGTTTATTCATTTTTGAGAGAAAGAGACAGAACATGAGTGGGTGAGGAGCAGAGAGAGGGAGACACAGAATCTGAAGCAGACTCCAGGCTCCCCAGCTGTCAGCACAGAGCCTGATGCGGGGCTCAAACCCACAAACCGTGAGATCATGACCTGAGCTGAAGTCAGAAGCCTAACTGACTGAGCCACCCAGGTGCCCCACACAGCTGGACTTTTTAAAATTGGTCTGCTGTACTGTAAATTTTAAAACTTCATATTTTACTGCTGCTTCAACATCTCCACAAACAGGGTCCAAGCACCCCAGTCAGGTGACCAGGTGCATCAGTTGAAGGCTGGTCCCCACCACAACTTCCTCATCTTGTCTTTGCTGACTATGACCTCGGGATATCCACATGTGCCAGTGGAATCCCCGTTCAGTGTTTCGTGTGTACTCCACCCTGGCCTTCAGTGCAGCCTCTTGCCCAGGGGCCCTCCTCCATTTTCTCTTCCATCCCCCACCTGCCCCACCTGCTCAGTTGAGTCAGCCCCTTGGCTCTTCCACCAGCGGCCCCCTGGTGGTGTGCGCAGATTCTGTCTCTAGGACCTGCGACTAAAACAAACTTGGTTTTTCGAGGCCTCCCTTGCATCATCTCTTCTGGTCAAACCTGAGTAATCACGTTATGACAGATACAAAACACCTGCTAATTAAAAATTTTTGGAAAACTGTTTACAATTCCAAATACATAGTACTTTATCGGATATATTTTCTACTCTTGTTTTCCAAAAATGATTGTACAATTTAGGATTAAGTAAATTATAAATGTATTTGTAAAATAAACTTCAATCATATTTCAGTAGCTGAAATAGAACAGTGTGTATTTAAGTGTGGGGGAGACAAACTAGTGGACTAGTGATAAGAGAATCTGGTGGGTGAACAGGAAGAAAACATCTCACTAGTGAGGATCAATCATATTCCTTGGAGGTTGATTAGTATATTTCATAAGAGAATGTGAATTCACTCAACCACAAATCAGCAGATGTGATTTAAGAAAGATCTTAGTGACTGATTGTTGATTGGTTTAGAAGGAGCCTCAATAAGTGAAGCAGGGTTACCTATCTGGGCTGGGAAGGAGAAAGGGGCAGAGGAGGGGGTGTCAGAGTGGACATCCACCTGAAATTTATACATATCAATTTCCTAAAAATTTCACAGTGAAATTTATGGTTTCTAAATTTAAAGTATTATATATATATTTAGACACCAGTTAATATTGAAAAGAGAAATCTGGGGCATAACTAATTGAAATAAAAATATATAATAGGGGCACCTGGGTGGCTCAGTCGGTTAAGGATCTGACTTTAGCTCAGGTCATGATCTCATGGTTCTTGAGTTTGAGCCCAGCATCGGGCTCTGTGCTGACAGCTCAGAGCTTGGAGCCTGCTTCAGATGTTGTGTCTCCCTCTCTCTCTCTCTGCTCCTCTCCCGCTCCCACTTCCTCTGTCTCTCAAAAAATGAATAAATGTTAAAAAAATGTTAAAACACTTAGGTAAGAAGGCATGCTATGGGAATTAATAAAATTTATTTATATAAAAGCCCACATTAGAATTCTGTAAATCTGAAATTGCTGTGGTTACTGATCATTCCAGCCCTTAAAGACTTCAGAAATACAAAGGCGATAAAAGATCATGTTATTCCCATAATCACAGGGTTTTGGGCAACAAAGAGAGGATCCAAATTAAGTGACTCCTGCTCTTAGAGAGGGGACATGAACTTGCCCATCAAACAAGTTCTCCAGTCAGAATATTTTTTTATCGTTTTTATTTCTATTTTTTTAGTTTGATAAGCACACAGTTTGGAGGCTAGAGAGAGCAGTAGGTTAAGAGCAGAAGGAGACTGGCAAGGCACTTTGAACACCTGCTGCCATTACACAGCAGGGTAATCTTACTTTCTGAAGACTACTGAGGTCTCTGATTATTCCTCCCTCCCGCTCCAGTCCCAAATCCTCCAACCAGTAGGCACAGTGTTCTTCAAAGAAGAATTTCATTTCTTATTCTATTTTCTTCTTTTTAAAAATTTAAATTCTAGTTAGTTAACATATAGTATAGTCTTGGCTTCAGGAGTAGAACCCAGTGATTCACCTCTTACATATGATACCTACTGCTCAACCCGAAAAGTGCCCTTCTTAATGCCCATCACCTTTTTAAAAAAATGTTTTATATTATTCTTTTTTTTAAATGTTTTATTTATTTCTAGGAGAGAGAGAGAGAGAGTCATAGACTGAAACAGGCTCCAGACTCTGAGCTGGCAGTCAGCACAGAGCCCAACACGGGGCCAGAACCCACGAACCGCGAGATCATGACCTAAGCGAAAGTTGGACGCTTAACCGACTAAGCCACCCAGGCGCCCCTGTTTTATATTATTCTTGAGAGAGAGAGACAGAGCACGAGCAGGGGAGAGGCAGAAAGAGACAGAGTGACACAGAATCTGAAGCAGGCTCCGGGCTCTGAGCTGTCAGCACAGAGCCCAACAAGGGGCTCGAACCCATGAACCAAAAGATCACGACCTGAGCCAAAATCAGATGCCCAACGGATGGAGCCATCACCTGGGTGATGCCTGCCTATCACCTTTTTAACCCATTCCCCCACCTTCTCCCCTCCAGAAACCCTGTTTCTTTTAGTTCTCTAAATGGAAGGTAAATGGGGGCGCCTGGGTGGCTCAGTCAGTTGAGCATCAGACTTCGGCTCAGGTCATGATCTCAGTGTTCATGAGTTTGAGCCCTACATCAGGCTCTGTGCTGACACCTCAGAGCCTGGAGCCTGCTTCAGATGCTGTCTCCCTCTCCCTCTGCCCCTCCCCTGCTCATACTCTCTTAAAAATAAAACTAAACATTAAAAAAATAACTTCCATTAACAAAAAGAAGATAAATGTTAACTCACTTTCACTGATATCAGAAAGTTTAGACCTATATCACTATGCATGCCATTTAGTACAACAGGCTCACAACAACATATAACAAAATTAAAATGCCAGCTCTTGCTACACAGCCTGCAGTTAACAACTCAGGGCTGTGAGCTCAGCCTTATCATTTATTTGTTGGTCACAGGTCTGCACTGGGAGATCGTAGTCAGGGATGAACAAAAGAAGATTTCACAAAAGCAGTCACTGTGAGAAGAGAGGAAAGATGCCGGGCCACCCTAAGGAAGGTGATCAAAGGGATGGTATGTATCAATGTTCTCAGAAAGAATCATTGCTCACTCTGTACAAAACTACGTGTTCGAGGGGCACCTGGGTGGCTTAGTCGGTTAAGCGTCCGACTTTCGCTTAGGTCATGATCTCGCGGTTCGTGGGTTTGAGCCCTGCGTCGGGCTCTGTGCTGACTGCCAGCTCAGAGCCTGGAGCCTGTTTCAGTCTGTGACTCCCTCTCTCTCTGACCCTCCCCTGCTCACGCTGTCTCTCTCTCTGTCTCCTGGAAATAAATAAAACATTAAAAAAATAAAAAAAAAAAAAACAAAACTATGTGTTCGATTCCAGAGAACATACATGTGCGCACACACACCCACAGTTATGTGGTTTTTACTGTACTTTGTAGAATTCTCCCATGAATCTGACATTCTTCTAAAAAGAAATCGACACTTACCAGATGACATTTGCAATTAGGACAATGGGTGCCACAGCAAGATGTGTGCCAGTGCAAGGAGAGCAGCGTCTGATCCTGATCTAAATGCTTGGGGCGCGATGATCTCATCTCCTTGGTGGAAAATTATTATCCTTTCACCTGTAATTTCAGTGACAACACCTATACAGGGAGCTGAGATTATCTTTGAAATACACGTGCAGGTTGTACAAACTACCAAAAGGGATCACATTTCATTAGAAGGGTTTCTATTGAGAACTGCAGAACTATTTAAGGAACAATTTGCCTCTGAGACATTAAGGAAAAAAAAAAAAAAGAAATCTCAAGGAACACTGGGAAGGCCAGAAAACGTTAGGTTCTAATAAGTTAGAGAATGAAACTGAGCACCTCCTTATCCAGGATTATTAATCATTTTGGAAGTTTATCTCAAATATAATTCCCTTCCATTCTTGAGCTCACTGCAGGTACTGAAATTGAAGGGAGAGCAGCAAATGAGTAGAGATTAAAAGGAGAGGTGGCTGCTTCAAATTAACAGAAGCCTGTGACGTTCTGTCCATTAACATTCTCCAAGATATTTACTGAGGTTCTTACGTCTGTTGGGCGCTTTGATGGCTATGCTGGGCCATCAGTACACAAACATGGAGCCCACCTTCTAGTGGAGGGAAAGAGATCATTAAACAAAATTAAGTTATTAAATTCTTCAGTGTATTAGAGGGTGTTACTTTCTATAGAAAAATGAAACAAAAATAAAGCAAAGGCAGAATGATGAAAACTTCAGTGGTCGAGGAAGGGTTGCAACATTAAATCTGATGTTCATGGTAAGAATCATAAGGAAGATGATATTGAAGCAACTATTTTAAAGAGGTGAAGGGCCAGGTTTTATTCTTCCTCTTAAACCTTTAAGTGTTCATTTTTAAATTACATTAGTGCAGTACATGTCACCACAACTGATAGGAGTACTATGGTGGTTCTCTAGAAACAAAGGGGAGTGGGGTGAGTGGGGGGGGAGGGGGGGAGGGTAGAAAGCCCTTGACCGCTTTCTGGTATCATTTCCTATAAGGACAGGAATCGTGTAAGAAAGATACAAGGAATGGAAATCCATCTTTGTTGAGGGTAAAAGAAAGTAATTTTGTCCTAAATGAGACGGGTTGTTTAGAGAGAAGTGGCTTTGGGACAAAGTTTAAAGCAAGAGAGAGTTATAGAAGGTTCTTTGGAAAGGAATTTTATGTGTTTTCAGGATGGACTAAGGTTAAGATTAGTGCAATTTTAAAAACACACTGGTATAAGGTTAAAACTCTCCTTTTCTCTCTGTTCAAAAGACAAGGTTTTCTTGGATTGTTAACCTGCTCTTGATAAGACAATGTAAACAAAGGTTTTCTCTTTTGTCTGCCAAGAAAACCAAAAGTTTTAGGTTTCACCTTCATCAGATCTTTGATTCCTTATTCAAAGGATGGGGGTCACCCCTTTCAAAAACTTAGAGGTGGACTTCACAGATATATAACCAAAGGATTCAGCTCTTAAAGTTTCAGGCATCACCAAGAACCCTCAACCTGGAGAGGTGATCCAGATCAATCAACCAGCTTAAACTGACCCTCAAAAGGACACTGGCCCCGGAGATCTCCAGCCCCGCTCCAGCCACACCTGGGAAGCTGGCTGGTCTTCGCATGGCAGAAGCTTGAGGAATCACCGGTCTGATAAGATAAACTGTCCTTACTCTTTGCCCAGAAAGCTGGAGAAACAATGAAAAGTTCCTGTTTACACTCACCTTCCTCTTATGTTCTGTTGGTATTAAGTGCGTCTAATCTAGACCCCATTTGTAAGAGCAGAGCACCTTCAATGGAAGAATCTGTTAACCTAACCCTTCCTTAGAATGATGACTATGGGTTGCAGGTCTTCAATTATGCTCTCATATGTACAAAGCGATTCATCAGAGCTTTAATATTGGGCATTACCTTTGTTTCTCTTTCACAGATTGCAACCTCCTTTCTGTTAAGGGTTCTAGAATCTCTTTAGCTCTCAAGGGCTAATTTCACTCCTGACAAATGTTGGCATGGTGGCTGGAGTGTTGGTGCTGACTTTGTGCCTGTTTCTTTCTGCCTGAGCACCGACCCCCAAGGCACCTTGTTGATTGGTATTAGGAGTGACTCATTCTGGCCTTGAAATGCTGATTGCACTTTGTGAAGGAACTTACTGGAGGAACTTCTTTTGTGGTTATGGGAGCAACACTGCGTTCCTGAAAGACCGGTTTTTCTTAATACCTCCCGTTAAGTGATAAGCCGGCTACTGACCTCCACTCACGAAGAACTAACTTTTGCCTTTACTATGCTAATGCCACCTCTGGGCTGTTCCCCTTACCTTTTGCATATCAATGTTTTGGAGAATCTTTACTGATAAAGGATTTATCAGAGTGCCACTTCTGTGCCGTCCCCCAAACACTAAATCATAAAACGAAGTTGAGTCTCAGACAGTGGGGAGGGGCCTGGCTGGTGACCAGAAAGACTCTCGGGCCTCTCTCATCCCTCCCTCGCTGACATCATCCATCCTTCAGGGACCCCTGGATCTGCCGGAGCGGGACTCCAGCAGAATCCTATCATATCAGAATCATATCATACCGCCCTTATGACCTCATTTAATCTTAACGAAAAGGCCCTCTCTCTGTACAGCCACATTGGTGGTTAGATATTAAACTATTAAACTTATGAATTCGGAGGCAGCGAGCAATCAGTCTGGAGCAAATTTCCACAGGTGTTGCTCCATACGGGAATCACTTTAATAGGCTATGTTTCCATTGCCCTCTGCCTGGCCAGGCTAGTGGATCAGGCCATTGGTTACCACCCCTGAGGTGGTAAAAAATACAAGCATAGAAGCAAAGAGCATGCAGTGTAGTCTTGTGTACTGATTTTTCTGTCTTTAATCAGAGTGGATACCTTCTAAAAAGGATGCTGTTTACCTTGGAACTGCCATCTGTAGACCAAGCAGCTAATTTTGGTTAATCCAGAGCCGTTTATAAGGCACAAGTAGCACAACAGGCCATTGGATCTGGCAACTCCTTAGGCAGTTACTTTGGTGTCTTCTGACAATTCTCTGACACCAACCAGGTGTCCTACAAGTCAATCCTATTCGGACACTACCTGGAGTCAGCAGGACTTCCCAGGTTTCAAGACTTAGTCTTACAAACTGTCCTCGCTTTGGATGGTAGTCAGAAGGCCTGAGTCCCCAGGCTACCCGCACATTTGTCCGACCCAGCTACAAATTTGAGGGTTCCTACGACCTGCCTCTCAGTGTTGCTAATTTTCGAGACGGGATCATGGAACTGAGGAAGACACTTTACTTATATGTATTGGCTTATTGTAAAGGCTACAACTCAAGAACAGCCGAATGGAAGCAACGCATTAGGCAAATTATGGGGGTGGATGGCTTTCCCTGGGCACAGCACCCTCCCAGAAAGCCAATTGTGTTCACCAGCTCAGGTCTCTAAATCTTGTTATTCGAGTTTTCAGAGATACATCTTTAGATTCTCCCTTACCACCCAGTCCTCTGTTCTTTTCTGAGAACAGCTCATTACTCACAGCCTTGCTAACTGGGCCCTGGGACACCTGACCCAACCAGGCTAGGCCAGTCAGCTTCCCTCCTGTGGAATCTGGAATCTGGACTTTAGACTGAGGCCTGAGCATTCTGGGCACTGGGGGGAGGGCTGGTGTTCAGAAGGACATTGCTTCTATCCCAGTGATCCCTGATGAGGATACAGGGAGATCAGGTAGGAAGAGAAAGAGCCAGAAAACTGCAGGGTCTTTGGAGAGGAGGGAGGGTGGCTCCTGCGACCTTTCTCAACCAAGAATCAACAAGGCTGGGGTCCCCCCACCCAGAAGTCAGGGGTGAGCCCTTACCCGGTGAGACCAGGAACCTGCAGGTATTCAACATCACTTCCTGGTCCGGGTCCAGCTGTCCCCTCTCTTTCTGGGTGAAGGTTATGGCCACATCCTTGAAGGTATCCAAAACCTGGGGGGTCTAACAGATGTAGCTGCATTGGCCTTATGCTGTTGGATGGGGATCAGAGTCTGTCAGTCAGTCCCTGTGAAGGTGCAGACAGACCCAGCCTCAGATCACCAAGGCCTATGCTGATCTCAAGGACTGGGGAAGGACACAGACTTCAGACCTAATGCAACTGTGGTGGAGAGAAAAACCTCTCCTGCGGAATCCACTGGAGATGACGATGGCATTCCTGTGAGGACTGTGGAGGCAGACAATAAGTGACCTGGGACATCAGAGAACAGGGAAATGATTATGATGATAATTCCAACACGGAGAACCACAGTAATGGTGCTAAGCCTCCCTGGTCCTCACCAAGCCTCAAAGGCTAAATACCTCACGTGCTGTTAAAAATGGACCAAATGTCTTCAGCTCTGGAGCCAGACTCCTGGAGTTTGAATCCATTCTAAACACTCAGCTGCTGTGTCACCTTAAGGAAGTCAATTTTCTTGAGCCATGATTCCTTATGAATCTAATAATAGTCCTCCCTTTACCAGGGTGTTATGAGAATTTTAAAATGTTGAAAAATCAGGGGTACCTGGGTGGCTCAGTTGGTTAAGCCTCCGACTTTGGCTCAGGTCATGATTTCACGGTTCATGAGCTTGATCACCACATCTGGCTCTGTGCTGATAGCTCAGAGCCTGGAGCCTGCTTTGGATTCCATGTCTCCCTCTCTCTCTGCCTCTCTCCCACTCCCACGCTGTCTCTCTCTCTCTCAAAAAGTAAATAAACCTTAAAAAACCCCTTTTTTAATGGTGAAAAATCAAATGCTTGAGTGCCCAGCCAAGACAAGTGGTCAGCGTGAGTTGTTATCTTTATTAATCCACCTACACAGCCCAGCAGTAAACACCAGTGTAATTTCCATGTCACAGTTAGTCCTGTGAGGCCTGAGGCTCAGGCGGCTCTATCAAGTCAGAGTGCCCAGTCGAAGACGCAGATATGGGATTTAAATTCAGATTCCTTTGGTTAAATCCAGCTCCCCATGGCTGTGGACGGGGAGGGCTGCAGTGTTGCACACCTACGTAATCCCACGCTCCTCCATCATCCCAGTGAATCCACAGAAAGCAGGATGTGAAGTATTTCCGGTGTTTGTCACTGCTAACTCCATTTCAGCAACTGCTGACCATATTTCTGGGAACATGGGCAGAGGAATGGCATTGTCCTCACCCACCGCACAAACGAGGCACTGAGACACCTGTCACTGGGGATACACATCATAACCGAGCTCTCTCCAATTCCCTCAGTAGAGGGGAGGTAATGATAATGTTCCCATTTCAGACTGGAGGTAGTGGAAGCCAAGGGCCTTGAGGGGACTTTCTCAGGCCATGGAAGGGTCCGGTTTGAATCCAGAGGACTCTGCAGCCCTGCCCCTCCATTCAGAGATATCTCAATTGTGCCTGATGCAGTCACCATCCATTTTTACTTTGTTCATAAACCAAGCTAACTCAGAGCAACAGAGCCAGGGCTTCTTCTCCTTTCTTTCGGCTTTCCAGAACATCCAGGAGAGGCTACTGCATGTGTCATCAGCAATGTGATAGATTACAGGAAGTCTCAAGGACCTGATCATGCAGCCTGCTCTGTCTTCTGAAGCTGATCTGGCTCAACCCTGCCTGTACCTTTTAAACTTACAGCGGAACACCGCAAGGGCCTTGTGACTTTAAGATCTGGCTGACTGAAGAGAACCCTGCTTTCAACGGGCAATTCCACGTGCGTGGTGACTGCATGCAGCACAGTGAAGCATCCTCTTCTGTGGCCCAACAGGAGCTGTTTCAACATGACTTAACAAATCTGTACTACAGATGGATTGGACTTCCTCTAGAGTCCCAGGAACCCACGCTCACACAACTGACAAGAATGAATCTCAAATAATTGTGTGCTTTGAGAGAAACCACACGCACAAAAGGAGTAATTATGATTTATTTAAAAATTCTAGAAAAGACAAACCAATTTATGCTGAAATAAAGCAAATGATTGTCTAGGGAAGAGTGGTCATGGAAGGTATGGTGAGAAGGATTATCTAGCAGCCAGGTGAAACTCTGGGATAGATGCTCATAATGATCATGGGGATAGTTTCACCATTTTATGCATATAAAACTGCACAATAAAATATATGAAACTTATTGCATGTCAATTTCACCTCAATAAAGTTCTGAAGTAATTAGGTGCACAAAAAATTCTGGATCTCCCATACCTCTTGGAAACACAGAAGATCCCAAAGTGTTACATTTATTTCACCATCTCTCTCTTCATGTCTTGAAGTCCTGGCTTAGAGGCAATTAGAAAAGATCATATTCTCCAGTCACCAGGAAGGAAGGCTAGGTCATAAAGGGCATATCCCTGAATTACGTGATCTCTCTCCTCAATCCGTTTGCTTGCACCAGCGTCAAGGGTCTTCAGATGAGTGTATAAGCATTCAGAAAATCTTGACAATATTTGCTCTGACAGTGGTGAACTGAGTCATAGGGACACAAAGCTGGACCTTCAGGAAATCTGTACCCTCTCACTGCGTACACTCATACCTGGGAATACTTGTGGATGCAAACTTTAGAAGAGCTATGTCCTCTGTCATTGGTTGCAGTCTTCCCCACTATGAATTACCTCTTCAGGGAATGGCAGGGATAGAGCCTCCCGGCCAGTGTTAGGGGCTCCGCGGTGTGTACCAACACCATCCAAGCTTCTCTCGTCTTGTGTTTCCACTGGTTGCTTGCTCTTCGAGACGCGGTCCGTGCCCTGGCACCGTGGCTTCTGGAATCCCTGCCACGGCGGTAGGTACTCCCAAACTCTCCCCATGCCCCTGACCTGACTCTGCTCCTTCCTCTGCTGTCCCCTCCAACCTGCGACCTCGGATCACACGTGGCCGTGGTGACTTGGAACACAGTCCCTCTGCGCAGAAGACCTCAGGAGGTTCTCTCAAGGAGAGTCCGCACAGACCAGGGCTCCTGAGCCCCAGTCCTTGGGAGCGAGGCCCCACCGGGGAGGCGGACCGGTGCCCTGTGAGTCTTCCCGGAGTGGTGGGTTTCCTCTACGCAAGGAGCGTGCTTAGGGCGGGGCGGGGTGGGGAGAACCGGGTCACTCCCAAGGACCGCCACTTTGGCCCTCCAAAAAGCTGGGGACCCTGCGGACGGACGCGCTGCACCCCCTAAGTTTACTTTTCCGCCAAACACTCAGGGGACTTTCTCTGAGCACAGAAATTCCCGACACATGCTAAGCTGCGGCTCAGACCAGAAGCCCCACCTCGGGCGGGAGATTCCCAGCTACAGCCGCTGCGCGCTTGCGCAGAGCTCACTGTCGCCTACAGTACCCAAAGAGCAGCGCGCGGCTGGAGGTCAGGACTACAAGTCCCAGGAGTCTTCGGGGAACCTGGTGCTGCCTCATTTCTCAGCAGACAGTTCCCGATTGCGCGGGGCCTCCTCCAACCCCGTCCCTGCTCGGTGCCACGTGGGGAATCACTTAGAGGGCCCTTGCTTCTGCAAACCGCTAAAGAGAGCCCAACCCTGCGCAGCGTTTGCTGTCGATGGAGCTTCCCAGAGAGCACCGCGGGCCGCAGGCTAGATGAATCCCATAATTCTGTTTCGACCTTTTCACCCTGGGAATTTAACCCTCGGTCCGAAATTTCCAGGCTTATGTGTAAACACATTCCCTGAAAGCCTTACTGTGAACTCTGGCTAGAAACGCTGTGTGGACACCTGAGGATCATTTTGTCGATTTGTCCTTGTTTGTACAAATAAAGTTGACTATGTGTGGCAACTCCACCATGTGTACTCTCTAAGTCACCATGCAGTGAGCCCACTTTGGGTACCAATGTGCACTTTTGCTTCAGCGTTGCACAATAACCTTTCTTATTCCCCAAACCACACTTTCAAACCTGTTCTGAAAACAAGCCCCATCTTATCCCCCCATACCTGCCATCTTTGGAAGAAATGAACGGGAAAACATGCCACCTTTCTGGTTTCTATCACTAAAATAGCATTCTGCAACTTTTAGTCTTATGCAGGTCCAATTTCGCTATTGACATTTCCAGTGAATTAACTGATTATAACTTAAACATAAAAGTTCCCTTTCTAGGTTCTGGCTTCCACTTCCCATGTTTTCAGGTGCACGAGAATGTGTACAGAGGACAGGGGAGCAGGGGGAAAGCCTCGCTTGATCACTGGGAGCTGCTGGGGTTGAACATTCTTGGATTTTAAGGAATAAACACCAACATTACACCTTCATTCAACATACGGTCATCGATCATTTGAAATTTGGCAGCCATTTTTCTAGGTACCAGAAATACTTCAGTGAACAAACTGAGAAATTCCATGACCTCCTTAAACTTACATTTTAATCGAGTAAGACAGTAAATGGAAAATACAATCGGGAAATTAAAAATTATGATATAAATGGAGAAGTGCTATGGAAATATAATGCATATACACTTATGAACATTACTTTGGGGCTGCATCTGAGGAAGCTTCTGGCGTGGAAGCAGCACTTTTTAAGGCCATCTTCTGGTGAGTCCTCAGGTGGCGGTGGTAGGTGGATGACTGGCGGTAGCTTCTCTGGCAAAGGGAACATGAATAGGGCCTGTCTCCCGTGTGGATTCTCTCATGAGCCTTAAGGTTGGTTTTGTGGCTGAAGGACTTTTCACACGTGCTGCATGTGAAAGTCTTCTCTTTTGTGTGAATCATCTGGTGCACTCGTAGGTCTGACGCTTGGAAGAAGCCTTTGTTACACTCAGCACAGATAAATGGCCTCTCGTTATTGTGTCTTCTCTGATGGGCTTTTAGCTGAGAGAAATACCTAAAGATCTTGGGACACTGTTCACATCTGTATGATTTGGGGGCCTCATGGGATCTTTCTTGGTGTCCCTCACATGTGGAGGTTCCCTCATGCTGGTGGGTAGGAAGAGGCTCGGGGGTGACCTGCATTGGTGGAGAGAGAGACCCTGGTCCCACTTCCATAAGCACGTCTTGATGTGGGGGTCCTTCCAGGGACCCCTCCTGGGACCCGGAGGGACCTAGACCTGCTCTTCCAGAGCTGAGTGGATTCTTCAAAGAGACACAGTCATCTTCAGGCCTAGGACGATCCTCTTCCTGGATAACGAGTAGGGAAGGGATTTCATTGCCTTGACTAGTGACGCTGCCATTTACTTGGTCAGTGTTGCCACCATTTTCTTTATCTTCATCTCCTGTGAGGGGAAAAATGTGACTGAGTGAAGTTGTACCCGGGAAGGAGTCCACACAGAACATCCCTCTGCTACCTTGGCTTACCCCACTCACCTTGTCCTGTTTCCAGGGCAGAATCCCGGGGAGCACAGGAGGGTGTCCCCGTGTTCTCTCCTGTTGGGGTTCCTGCTGACAACTGTTTGCCGAAATGAACAATGACTTCTCTTAGGGGCATATTCTCAGAAAAGAGGGCTTCCTGTCCCTGCATGCGGACATGGACCTGTTACAAAAACAAAAAAAGCAATGATCATTGTTATATATTCTGCATTAGTGTGTCTTCTGTAATGAAAAAAAAATGAATACGAAAGCTTTCTGAGGGAAAAGGCAGCTCTTGTCAAGGCATTTCTCCTCACCCTTGAGGTTTTTTTTCCCAGCTGACTCTGAGTTCCTACCACCACCTCATCAATAAAACTCAATTAAATAAATTAGTATACTGGTTCCTATGTATCCTACAAGGAATGACTCTATAACACTTTTTATTTTTGCTCAGTTAGGTTGGTAAAGATTCTCCTTGGTGAGGAAGAGTGACCTGACTACTTACTGGGTCTACAGTAACTTCTTTCGCTACTGCCAGCTATCGCCTACTGACTGTCCCTTACTCTTTTTGGCCCTTCACTCCATGGGGAAGAACTTTGTACTCACTAAGCCGGGTGGCTTCATGCAACCATCACTCAGATCTTTCATGAATTTCTCCAGGTTTCTGCCACCTGATTCCCACTTCTCCTTCAATGTAGACAGATCACTGCGGTGTCGATTGATCATAAACTGTTCCAGGACCACTTGAAAAATAATTTCATCTTTGCTGTGTTTTTCTGGCTGCAGCCATGAGTGAAATGACTTATAGAGTCTTTGCAGTTCCTGCTTTGCAAATGACTTATTGCTGCCCTTTTGAAATAAGCTGTGGTCCGTGTCCTGGAACTCAGGCATCACCTCTGCCTTTCGGAGGGTAGGTCTTTGGCTGGGTTTAAAGTCTTTGTTTTCTGATCCAGGGTTATCCCTGGATGGGTCACACAGAAATGAGGTTCTGAAATCTAAATCCATTCTCAGTAGTATTTATCAGAGACTCAACTTTCTGGATTCAGTTGGTGAAGTCCTGTGTTCCTGGAGATCTATTTCAAGACAAAGTCAGGGCATTTATAATATTTGACATATTTTCTGATCTTATTTTGCTAGTTAGCTAACAGTCAAATGTTACATAGTGGCAGATGTTTAAAAACCATAAGCTATAAATAGAAGAGATATGTATTAAATCACTGGCATAATTTAAAAAAACAGAAAGTATAAATTTCAGGCCACATTACTTCATAGGTGAATTTTAAGAGATATTTAAGAAAGAAATAATGTTAGTCTTAGCAAGATCACAGAAAAAGACACTTCTCTTTTAGTTTATGAAGTTAATTAATTAATCTTACTGATAACAAAACCTTACAAGTACATTAAAGAAAGAAACACTATTGGCCAATAATTCTCACAAGCAAAGATGCAAAAATCCTTAATTAAATATCTGCAAGTCAAACTCAGTCATATATAAGGAAAATAAAATATCATGAATAGGTGGGCTTTAGCATTTATATACAATTTGGGTTAATTATAAAAAAAAACAAGTAATTTACCATATTATTGAATTTCAAGAGTATGCTGTCATCTTAGTGGTAGATACATTAATAAAAGCATTAATGAAAGCTTAATAAAAGCATTCAATCCTGACAAAGATATTTAGTACACTAGGAGTAGAAGAGAACTTCCATCATGTGATAAACCATTTATAACATAACTATAGCAAAAACTATTCTTAAAAGTTTGCCCTTGAGACTGTGAAATAGAAGCCCATTATTAACTCTATGAAACATCTGACTGGTTCCTAACCTGGAAGTAAGATCAGAAACTACATTAACTATTATAGATGGCCTGATTTCATTTGAAAAAAATCCAAAATATTCTACAAATATTAGACTAGGTGAATTTAGCAAGGCTCCCAATACAAGGTTGATATTACAAAAATAAATTTCTATTAATAAGACAAGCAGAGGGGTGCCTGGGTGGCTCAGTTAAGCATCTGACTTCGGCTCAGGTCATGATCTCACGGTTCGTGGGTTCGAGACCCGCATTAGGCTCTGTGCTGACAGCTAGCTCAGAGCCTGGAGCCTGTTTCAGATTCTGTGTCTCCCTCCCTCTCTGACCCTCCCCTGCTTACACTGTCTCTCTCTCTCTCTCTCTCTCAGAAATAAGTAAAACATTAAAAAAATTAAGACAAGCAAATACAGTTAAAGTAAAAATTTTATCACTTCAATGACCAACATCAAATATCTATGAACATATGTAATGAAAGATATATAAGACCTCTACACAGATAGCTACAAAATAATATTGAGAACGAAAAGCCATATTTATGGATTGGTTGAATGACTCATTACAGAAAATGTCAGTTCTCGCCAAATTGATTTATATATTCAAAACAATTTCAAAATCCAAAAAATGTGTGTGTGAGAGAGAAATTGACAAAGCAATTCTAAAATGAGATGGACAACAACAGGCAAAAATTTAATAAATCAGCAACTCATTTCTGAAGGATTAAGTTGGAGGATTTACACAGCTAAATAACATTTGATTATGAGGCTATAATAGTCAAAGATGGTGGCATAGTGGCACAAAGATAGACAAATAAAGTAAGAGAATAGAGTGGTGACCAAGTCAGTGACATGTAGTCACTTGATTTGTGAAAAATGACACTGACACGATATAATCAAATGAGGGTCATGATCTAGTATAAAGCTGTTCTTTCAATTATTGTTAGACAACAGTGGATTAGAAAAAGGTAAAGAAGGGGAATAACACAAGGTAGGCTGAGGAGTGGGGGAGCCAGGATGGCGAGGCAGGAGGAGGATGCTTGCTGGGAGCCATTCTGAGCCCACTAGTCGAGAAAGCTCCTGGTGAGGTCAAAGCAAGTTTGCACGGTCTCTGGCCAATCAGATGACGACTGATATCCACCCCCCACTCTATTTCTTCTTGAGCACCGACCCCTAAGGTACCTTGTTGATCAATGTCAGGAGTGACTTGTCCCCTTATTCCGGCCCTGGTATGATGATTGCACCTTGGGAAGGAACTTACTGTGGGAACTTCTTTTGATCATGGGAACAGACCTCGTGTCTCCGGCAGGTCCTGTTTCCCTCCCTACTTTCCCTTGAGCTATGAACAGGCTAATGACCCTTACTCAGAAAAGATCGACCTTTACGTGTACAATTCTGTTTCTACCGATGCAGTTAGTCCAAGATGTTCGTACAGCTCAACATGGAAATCAACTAACCAAAAATGTCTCTCATGCCCTAGCTATTCAAGAAATCATAAAACTAGACACAAAGGTAAATGCACTCGAAGAGGCTATTCTATGTATTGGAAATGAGCTAAACTCTTTAATGAGTTGGATGGTTGGCTCTCCGGTGTCGTAAAGAATATAACTGGAAAATCAAGTCTTGCCCGGAGACAAAGAGCCTAACTTAGAGAGAAGGAACAGATAAGGGCAGAAGATAAGTTACTACGTATTCCTTTGCTAACTGATGATGTGTAGCATCCCCTTCGCTAAGGCCTACGTTCCGCAAACACCTTCCCCTCCCCTGGCAGCTGTGATGAGGGTGGATAAGAGTATCTACAAACCTATGACTTAATCTTAGTGTCATTAAAATGTGACCACCCTGTTATTTCCTTAGTTACTCAACCTCACTACAATTGGGGCAGTTCTGCAAGAAGACTTCTGTAAAACCTGTAAAACCTGTTTCCGTACATTTTCCAAAAACATCTTATCACAGAGAGTTGTCCCTTGTAAACATTCCTTTTTCTGATGCCATGTTAACATTTGACCTATATAAATAAAGACACCAAAACCGACAGGACAGAGACGCCTGCCTGGTGATCAGAAAGGATCTCGGGGCTCTCTCCCTCCCTCCCTGGCCGACACCGTCCATCCTTCAGGGCCCCCGGAGCTGCTGGAGCCGGCTCGGGCGGATCTCGGCTTTGCTTGCCTCCTCACCGAACGCAGCTACATAACCCAAGAGATGGACCTGAGCGCTGCAGGAACAAACTGCGCAACGAGAGGGAGAGAAGAGGCGGCGTCAGGAAGGCAGGAAGTAGGCAGACGCGGCTTCGCGGGTCGCTTCCCCACGGCCACACTGGCGGGCAGAATGAGAGGGGCTGATTTCTGTGTTTTTGCAATCAGAGGGGCTCGAAGACTGGGGTTTGAGGGCCGTGGGCTTGGCTGGGATACAGATCTGAGGGCACTGCCCTGCTCTTGGAGAGAAGCCAGGCAAGCGACCCCAGGGCAGAGAGACCTGAGGATTGCCTGGAGCGCACGGGGAGAGGCCGTTCTGTCTTCTTGGAGCCCATCCACGAGAGATGGCATTCCCAGGGCCGGCTCTCTGGGGACAGAAGAGCTGGCAGGCACCACCCCCGCCCCCGCCCCTCAGCATAGTCACAGAGACACCTGCTGAAGGCGACTAACCTGGACACTGGCTGTTCAGCCTGCTTTGCTCCAAATTCTACACCGCTCCCCTCTGCCGTGCCCGCCCTTCTCCATCAGGCCTGCCTCAGTCCCAGCACGGAGGGAGCCTCCCCTAGAAGACCAGTGTAGGGCCCTGCCCCGCGGGGCCCCTAAAGCTTGGCATTTTAAAAGTCCGCAGGCTTGGCTGGGATAGAGCCCGAAGTGCACCGCACTGCCCCAGGCAGGCAAGCAGCCTTGCGACAGAATGTATGAAAAGAGCAATCTGAGAAATGGCTGCGATGCGTGAGGGGAAATTGTTCACTCTTCTGGGCGTGCTTCCCAGAAAGCAGCAAACATGGAGATCCCTCTCCAGGGACAAAGGAACCCTCCCTCCGCGGCCCCTCAGCACAAACCAACTTCAGTGAACACAACGCCTGGCTACCTAACATGCTCACCTCAAGCCCCGCGCCCTGGGCTCTGCCCGCGGCGGCCTTCTCGGGCAAGTGCGCCTGGGCCAGGTGGGCCCCTTCCCCAGAAGACCAGCAGAAACGCCTGCCCACAGCAGGAAACTGTCCGGTTTTCACCCAGAAAGGTATGCAAGGCCTCAGTTCTACTGGAAGTAGCATCAGGTCTCATTTAACAATCAGAACAGGGGCACCTGGGTGGCTCAGTCGGTTAAGCTTCCGACTTCGACTCAAGGTCATGATCTCATGTCTCATTGGTTCAAGCCCTGCTTCGGCCTCTGTGCTGACAGCTCAGAGCCTGGAGCCTGGCTGCTTCGGATTCTAGGTCTCCCTCTCTGTCTGCCCCTCCCCCACTCACACTGTGCATGTGTCTCTCTCTCTCTCTCAAAAATATATAAACATTAAAAAAAAAATTATCAGACCAGAACACACCTAGTTAAAACTCCCCACACTCTGGCCAAGGTCCAAACAGTGCCCAATGCAGGCAAGGAGAGCCTCTGCAATGTGACTGGATTGAAGGCGGGAGCAGCCAAAACACAGCAGCCCAGTGCACACCGCACACACCAGAGCCAGTCTTTGAAGCATCGGGCCCTGGACAACGTATGTCCTCTTCAGCATAAAGCTATTACTCTCAGGACCAAAAAACATAACAGGCTTTTCTAACACACAAAAGAAGCCAGAGACATAGACAAAATGTCCAAGACAAAGTAATTCATCCCAAATGAAACAAGAAAAGTTCATGGCCAGACATCTAACTGAAACAGATATAAGTAATTGAAAGATATAAGTAATATGTTTGGTGGAGAATTTAAAGCAGCAAGTGTAAGGATGCTTGCCAAGCATGAGAAAAGAATGGACGACTTCAGGGAAGCCCTTATCACAGAGATAAAACAGTTAAACAGAAATTAAAAATACAATAACAGATTTGAAACAATCAGGATGTAATGACCACAAGAATGGAAGAACCAGAGGAATAAGTAATATAGCATATAGAATAATGAAAAATAATGAAATTGGGGATGAGCACTGAGTGTTACGTGGAAACTAATTTGACAATAAACTATTTGTAAAAAAAAAAAAAAAGAAAAAGAAAAATAATGAAACTGAACAAAAGAGCTAAAGAACTATGGCTCATGAGAATAGACTTAGGGAACTCAGTGATTCCATCAAATGTAATGACATTCATATCATAGGAGTCCCAGAGAAGAGAGAGAAAAGGAGGTGAGAGACTTATTTGAGGAAATAATAGCTTAAAAATTCCCTAACCCGGGAAAGGAAACAGACATCTATATCCATGAGGCACAGAGAATTTGCATCAAGATCAACAAAAGCAGGCCAACATCAACACATGTTGTAACTAAGTTTGCAAAATATGGCAATAAAAAAAATCCTAAAAGCAGAAAGACAAAAGGGAAGCCAGATTTATCAAAAAGAGGAAGGGCCCAAATGAATAAAATCACAAACAACAGGAGAAATAACCAACACCACAGAAATAAAGCAATTGTAAGAGAATATTATGAAAAATTATATGCCCACAAACTGGACAACTTGGAAGAAATAGATAAATTCCTAGAAACGGACAAATTACCAAAACTGAAAGAGGAAGAAATAGAAAAATTGAACAGACTGATAACATGCACAAAGTAATTGAATAAAGAATCAAAAATCTTCCAACAAACAGAAGTCCAGGGTCAAATGGCTTCCCGGGGGAATTCTACTGAACATTTAAAGAATTAATACCTATTCCTCTCCATCTATTCCAAAATATAGAAATAGAAAGAAAAATTTCAACCTCTTCTATGAGGCAAGAATTACTCTGATTCTAAAATGAGACAAAGACTCCACTGAAACAGATCTAGATAGAGGCTGGGGCGCCTGGGTGGCTCAGTCGGTTAGATGTCCGACTTTGGCTCAGATCATGATCTCATAGTTTGTGGGTTCGAGCCCCACATCGGGCTCTGTGCTGACAGCTCAGAGCCTGGAGCCTACTTCGGATCCTGTGTTTCCCTCTCTCTCTGCTCCTCTCCAGCTCACACTCTGTTTCTCTCTCTCAAAAATAAAAAAAAAAAAAACATTAAAAACAACAACAACAGAACCACAGGCCAATATCCCTAATGAACATGGATGCAAAAATTCTCAGCAAACTGAATCCAACAGCACATTACAAGAATCATTCGCCACGATCAAGTGGGATTTGTTCCTGGGTTGTAAGGGTGTTTGATATTTGCAAATCAACATGATACACCACATTAATAAAAGAAAGGATAAGAACCATATGATTCTCTCAATAGATACAGAAAAAGCATCTGACAAAGTACAACACCCATTCATGATAAAAACCCTCAACAAAGTAGGAGGGATAGAGGGAACATACGTCAACATAATAAAGGCCGTATACAAAAAACCCACAGCTAATCTCATCCTCAGTGGGGAAAAACAGGGCTTTTTCTCTACAGTCAGTAACAAGACAAAGATGTCCACTCTCACCACAGTTATTTAACACAGTACTGGAAGTCTTAGCCTCAACAATCAGACAATAAAAAGAAATAAAATGCATCTACACTGACTGGCAAGGAAGAAGTGAAACGTTTACTATTTGCAGATGGCATGATACTCTACATAGAAAATCCTATAGACTTCACTAAAAATAAAAGCTAAAACTGATACATGAACTCAGTAAAGTTGCAGCATACAAATTCAATGTACAGAAATCTATTGCATTTTTATATCCTACTAATGAAGAGGCAGAAGGAGAAATTAAGGAATCAATACCATTTCCAATTGCACCAAATCCATAAGATACCTAGGAATAAAACTAACCAAAGAGATAACAGACTGTACTATGAAAACTATAAATTGTTGGTGAAAGAAATCAAAGACACATAGAAATGGAAAAACATTCTATGCTCATAGATTAGAAGAAGAAATATTTTTAACACATCTATCCTATCCAAAATAACCTACACATTTAATGAAATCCCTATCAAAATACTACCAGCATTTTTCACAGAGCTAGAGTAAACAATCCTAAAATTTGCACGGAACCACAAAATACCCTGAATAGCCAAAGCAATCTTAGAAAAGCAAAGTTGTAGGCATCACAATACCAACTTCAAGTTATGGTGTAGTGATTAAGATAGTATGGTTCTGGCACAAAAGCAGATACAAAGATCAATATAACAGAATAGAAAACCCAAAAATGAACTTACAACTATATGGTTGATTAATCTTCAACAAAGCAGGAAAGAATATCTAGAGGGAAAAAAAAGACAGTCTCTTCAATAAATGGTGTTGGGAAAACTAGACAGCAACATGCAAGAGAATAAAACTGGACCACTTTCTTACACCATATACAAAAATAAATTCAAAGTGGATGAAAGACCTAAATGCGAGACAGGAAACCATCAAAATCCTAGAGGAGAACACAGGCAGTTAAAGTCTTTGACGTCAGCCATAGCTTCTTACTAGATATGTCTCCTGAGGCAAGGGAAACAAAAGCAAAAATAAACTATTGAGACCTCATTAAAATAAAAACTTCTGCACAGCATAGGAAACAACGAAACTAAAAGGCAATCTACAGAAGGGTGAAGATATTTGCAAATGACATCTGACAAAGGATTAGTATCCAAAATATATTTTAAAACGTATAAAACTGACCATCCAAAACCTATCTAATCCATTAAAAATGGACAGAGGACAAACATTTTTCCAAAGAAGATATACAGGGCTGACAGACACGTGAAAAGATGGTCAACATCATCACAAACCAAAACTACAATGACGTATCACCTCACGCCTGTCAGAATGGCTAAAACTAACAGCGCAGGAAACAACAGGTGTTGGCAAGGATGCGGAGAAAGGGGGGCCCTCTTGCTGTGTTGGTGGGAGTACAAACTGGTGCAGCGGCTCTGAAACAGTATGGTTGTTCCTCAAAAAAGTTAAAATAGAACTATCTTCAATACCAACTGCACTACTAAGTACTTACCCAAAGGATACAAAAACACTAATTCAAAGGGATACTTGCAACCCGATGTTCATAGCAGCTGTCTGCAATACCTAAACTACATGAAAAGAGCCCAAAGGCCCATCGACTGATGAATGGGTAAGGAAGGTGTGGCATATATATACAATGGAATACTACTCAGCCATAAAAAGAACAAAACTTTGCCATTTGCAATGGCGTGGATGGAGCTAGAGAGTACTATGCTAAGCAAAATCAGTCAGTCAGAGGAAGAAAAATACCATATGATTTCACTCATATGTGGAACTGAAGAAACAAAACAGATGAACACGGAGGTGGGGGGAGAGAGAGGCAAATCAGGAAACAGACCCTTCACTATAGGGAACAAACTGATGGTCACTAGAAGGGAGGTGGGCGGGTGGATGGGTTAAATAGGTGATGGGTGTTAAGGAAGGCACTCGTGATGAGCACTGGGTGTTGTATGTGATGAGTCACTAAATTCTACACCTGAAACTAACTGTATGCCAACTAACTGGAATTTAAATAAAAATTTGAAGGAAAAAAAAGAGACAGGCTGAAATCCATAGAAATGACTCCTCTGTGCTGAAAAGTCCTACATCATGCACAGACGTCTGTCCGGCCACCCCAGCTACGCCATCATGTCAGTCCAATGATACGTTCCTTAGGAAACTGTCCTTTATCGCATTTGCTGGGTGTTTGGTTTTTTTAATAAAGTTACTCTTCCTTGTGAACAGCATTTATCTCTGCCTCACTGCTTTACACCAAAGCTACAAATTTATATTTATCTGTGTTTCTAATCCCTGTCCTTTCCCACTCAAGTGTGGAAGCCAGGACAGATGAAATTGCGTTTGCCATTACTTGACATTTATTTCTATTTGCAAACCACATTTTATGGGCAACTCTAGGCATGACGCTTGGAAGATCGAGTTAATAAGATTAGGAGAAAAGAGGGGCGCCTGGGTGGCTTAGTCGGTTAAGCGTCCGACTTTCGCTTGGGTCATGATCTCGCGGTTCGTGGGTTCGAGCCCCGCGTCGGGCTCTGTGCTGACTGCCAGCTCAGAGCCTGGAGCCTGTTTCAGTCTGTCACTCCCTCTCTCTCTGACCCTCCCCTGCTCACGCTGTCTCTCTCTCTCTCCTAGAAATAAATAAAACATTAAAAAGAAAAAAAAGATTAGGAGAAAAGGCGCACTGTGGGTAGGAATGTAAACTGGCGCAGTTACTATGCAAAACAGTATGGAGGCCCCTAAAAAAATTAAACAGAACTACTATATGATCCAGCAATTCCGCCTCCGGGTATTTACACAAAGGAAATGAAGACACTAACTCAAAAGGATATCTGCAATGACATGTTCATTGCAGCACTGTTTATAACAGCCAAGATGTGAAAGCAACCTACGTGTCAATCACGTAGGAGGAATGGATAAACATGTGATATATATATTTATATTTTATGTTTATAATATTTACACATAAATATACATAATCAGAATACTATTCAACCATAACAAACAGTGAAATCTTGTGATTTGCGACAAAATGCATGAGACTTGAGGGAATTATGCTAAATGAAAGATGTCAGAGACAGAAAAACAAATACCATGTGATCTCACTGCTTGTACATGGAATTTTAAAATAAAAACCCAAGCTCATAAATAGAGATCAGATTGGTGGTTGCAAGAACCAGGGGGTGAGGGGTGGCAAAATGGATGAAAGGAATCAAAAAGTACTGCCAGCTATAGTCATGGGGATAAAATATACAGCATGGTGATTATAGTTAATAATATTGTATGGCATAGTTTGAAGTTGCCGAGAGAGAAAATCTTCAATTAAGATTTAATTTAAAAAATTTAATTTTTTTAATTTAAAATTTAAAAAATTAAATCTACTTTCCATGTAATTTGTCTATTTTTCTGTCCTTTTCAATTTTATATATAGTAAGTAATTCAAAAATCTGTATCTTAAAAAACAATAACAACCCACATTGGGGTGCCTGGGTGGTTCAGTCACTTAAGCCTTTGACTCTTCATTTAGACTCAGGTCATGGTCTCATGGTGGTGAGACGGAGCCCACTAAGTGTGGAGCCGTCTTAGGACACTCTCACTTCTCTGCCCCTCCTCCACTCTTTCGAAATAAATAAACATTAAAAAAATTCTCTTAGAGTTGTCACTGGAGCTCAACGAGTTAATATATAGAAAACGCGTGAACCAACCCTAGCATAAGGTAAGTACTCAGTAAGGGTATGTATGCTAAAGAGCCGACAGTTGCTCTTTAAATTTTAGCCCCCACACCACCCCCACCTTCTATGTACCAACACTTTGACAAGATGCCATAAAAATAATTTACTAGAAACAACATTAACAAGACAACAGCCACACAAAAAGGCTTTCTCGAGGAAGAACTCTTTCAATCAAGCCAGGCTTTTACAGAGGCCACAACATCAAGCCCTACTGAGCCAGAGCAACTGTCAAACAGACCATGCCCCATATCTGAAAAAGCCCTGTATTTTTGTACGTAGGAAATTTTTCCCAGTCATTATGCCCACATACACATGCACAAAACAAAAGCACACAACTCACAATTTCCCTTTCATTCTGGAAACTCACCTCCTCAGGAAGACTGAACTTCAAACTGGGCAGCCTGGGCTGAATGTATGACTCTCTCGCTGCACAGGGTTCACCTGACGGGTCTTCCTAAAGTTCCTCCCTTTTATAGGGCGTGGGGTCAGAGATACATTTACACATGTGAGGGGATTAAATCCGCCTGCCAATGGAATCCGGCTCCGCCCGGCTCGCCAGTACCTTATCACATAACACCCTGGGGCGGGGGGCAACCTGCCACAATCAAACACACTAATATCTCTGCAGTGAACCGTAACAACCCTCCACTCACACTAAGAGGGAATACAAAGATGAGCATTCACGGGGCGCCTGGGCGGCTCAGTCGGTTAAGTGTCCCGACTTCAGCTCAGCTCAAGATCTTGACGAGGGAGCGTGGAGCAAGTGAGGGCAAATTTCAGGCTAACAGCAATCCCTGCCCCGGATCACGAGGGGCATGTATGATATTCCTTGGACACTCCCAGCTACGCCCAAACAGGTAAGGAGAAAAACAAAACAAAACAAAAACAAGAGTCCCCACCAGCTCGCAAGAACCAGTAATCCCATCAATGGCCTAAAGTCCAGGAACTCTCTGCTGTCCTAACGTTAACGCCTTGCTGGAGGGGAAAACCTCAGCTGGACGAGAGCTGGGCCTCCAGTGAGTCTTTAGCATATGAAAGTCTCTTGGGAAACTCCCTCTTGACTTATCTCCTCGCCTCCAGAAAACAGTCTCCCCCACCCTTGCTGCCCAGGGGCCTGGCCCCCGTGCTGTAATAAAATCACCTTTAAAGAAATTTTTTTTAACGTTTATTTATTTTTAAGAGAGAGAGAAACAGCGTGAACAAGGGAGGGAGGGCAGAGAGAGGGAGACACAGAATCCGAAGAAGGCTCCAGGCTCTGAGCTGTCAGCACAGAGCTAAACATGGGGCTCAAAGTTACGAACCAGGAATTCGTGACCTGAGCTGAAGTCGGACACTTAAATCAACTGAGCCACCCAGGTGGCCCTAAAATCACCTTTTTGCACCAAAGATGTCTTTAAGAATTCTTTCTTGGCTGCTGGCTCTGGACCCCACAAACTCCCCATGACCCCAAAACCTCATCAATCTCACGGTTCAGTCCATGATTTTGATGAGTCCTGCATCAGGCTTTCTGCTGTCATCACAGAGCCTGCTTTGGATTCTCTGTCCTTCTCTCTCTCTGCCCCTCCCTGCTCTTGTACTCTCTCTCTCTCTCTCAAAAATAGATAAGCATTATTTTAAAAAGATTTACATTCGTTTCATATAAATTCTGGCCAAGCTTTGTCTTAATCGAGTCTCACACAAACTTGCTAATAATTTCTAATTAAAAAAATTTAATGCTTACTTATTTTTGAGAGAGATAGATAGAGACACAGAGAGAAAGGGAGACGCAGAATCTGAAGCAGCTCCAGTCTCTGAGCTGTCAGCACAGAGCCTAACATGGGGCTCGAACTCACGAGCCGTGAGATCATGACCTGAACCGAAGTCAGACACTTACCGACTGAGCCACCCAGGCGCCCCTAATACTTTCTACTTTAATGTGATTTGTGGATTGCAAATATGGCAGAGAGCAAGGCTAATCTTGTCCCTTCCTATGTCAGTCCCAGGCTGGTGAGTCAGAGGGTGCCCCGGGACCCCAGAGGCAGAGTTCCTAGTCGAGCAGAGAGACCACAGGGACTAAAAGAAAGATCATTTCAGTGGGAAGGGAGAGATAGGTGCTTATTTTATGTTGAGAAAGTACATCATATTTGAGACACTTCATGTAAAGTCCGTGTGACGGGGAAAGTTACAGTGGTGTGAGGCTCCTGTTGGAAACTCTGGCTGCCCGGGTCTGTCCTGTACTGAGTACGAAGAAAGGCAACAGGAAGAGACTGTGTGAAACTCAGCACTTCCCTCTCCTGACTTACGTGGAGTGAGACCATGTTGTAGAAGATGAGGGAGAGTTTGGGGAGCAAAGGGATCGTGTTCAACACGGGCCTGGGGCAGCAACATAATCATTGCCCATCTTCTCTCTACTTTCAAGTTGTATCCGGAATCAAGCCGCTTTCTCCCTTTCACAGCCGGGACCTTCAGCCCAGCCCCTGCCCCTTTTTTCCCCTGGATTATTGAGGTCACCTCCCCACACTCTCCTCCAGCCACTCCTCAGCCTGTTCTCCAAACAGTCACTGGAGAGACCCTGACATAACCAAGTCTGACTGGTTGCTGGTGTCATTGTGGAACTTCCCAACTGCCTCTGGTGAAGGACCTGCCCCCCTCCACCCTACTCACTCCTTCCCATCTGTCATGGACACATTTTCACAAAATGCAATAAAATGAGTTACTAGAAATAAAGTAAAAATCAACAAGAAAGCCATTACACACAAAGGAAGGCCTTTGATGTCTTTAGATTTGACAAACTCTGTCAACTTGCTCTCATGGTTTCTAAGTGATTGGTCACCGTTTCTGCACTAGGCTTGCTGCACACCGAAGAGGGAGTAGAGATCGGCAGTGTCCTCTGGCCACTTTCTGAGGAGTGCTGACCCAGAGTAGAAGACAGATGCCTAACAGCAGCCTGGAGTCCCTGGTGGCCTGGCCCCATGTCCTGCCCACCTCAGCACACACCCCCCCCGCCCCCGTCCCCTTGCTCTGCTTGAGTCTCACCGGGCACACAGGGTGTCTGGGACCCAGCAGCCTCACTCCAGTCTCTGGCCTTTGTTAGCTCGTGCTGGGCACGCCCTCCCCACCCAACCCTCCTGCATCCCAGCCAGGTCTCTGTCCAAACTTCTCCACGGTGAGAGCTGTGCTAGGCATGCTTTTTAAAATTTGAAGCTAAGCCCTGAAAGTCCGCATTCCCCCACCCACTGATTTTTCTCCTTATCCCTTATCACCACTCGGCAAGCTCAACATTCTACCCATTTCTCTTATTTTTTGTTTATCACTCCCCTACCTCCACCTTGGAATTTAATCAAATAGAGGGCGAGGATTTTCATCTGTTTGTTGTGCTGCCCACTATACCTATCAGCAGTCTACACAGAAACTGGCACTTGGCAGGTCTTATTCAGTATGTGTCTAATTTAAATGCACATTCCAGGAAGAGAAGGCGAAAAGCCTCCCAAAAAAGGTGCAGCAGCAATAGGGCGGGAGAAGCAGACTGGGCCAGAGGGAATTCTGGGGTAGGTGTTTCAAGACAGCTTCAGGGAACCGACACAGGGTGACCGGCTAGCCCCCAAATCACCACAGAGAAATGAGAAGCTACTGGGCACTCAGATTCTAGAAACTAGAGAAGCCCTGTGAGAAAACCCTGGGGGAAATCAAAGCCTATCTTCCATTTGTCTGGACAGAAGTCAAAGGCTTCAGGGAAGGGAGGAGTTGAGACAATCACTTTAATTGCTCCCCTAAATCACCGTGGGACAGCAGCTACCTCATTTACTGCGGGACTAGATGGTGGTGTCAGAGGGTTCGAGGCTATCGGCAAGTCACAGTGGTCAGTGGCCCCTGGGCCATCATGCTACGCCATCCCAGATTGCAGACCTGGGAGACTAGGACCTGGTTGGACACGCCTGTGCCCCGTGCTGCTTCCCTGGGGCCACCTAAAGTCGAAAACCGAGCAGGGCCACCTAGTGTGGAGGGGCTGGATTGTCCTCTATGGTCCCCTTGTCACTACACACTAGCCGATCTAACAGCACATGGCTGAACTGTATTCCTTCCTGGGTACACACAGGAGACAGGATTTCATACATCCAGGGTAAGTAGCCAGACAGGGAGGCAGTGCACAATCCAAAAAAAGTCCATAGTAAACAACACATCCTACCTGGAACAAAGGGAGGAAAAGAATAATGAATTAAAATAAAATAATAAAAATAAATTAAAATAAGCATCTAAAAATAATTAAGAAGATAAGGAAAGGAAAAAGTCACCAGAAATAAGATGATATGAGTTTTTTTAATGCAGAAAATATTAGTGAGGAAAATATAACAAATCTAAAGACAATAAAAGAGAAAGAAAATATTTTTTAAATTTAAATTTTTATTTATTTTGGGAGGTTGGAGGGGCAGAGAGAGTGGGAGAGAAAGAATCCTAAGCAGGGATGTGGGGCTAGATCTCATGAACCGTGAGATCATGACCTGAGCCCAAATCAAGACGCGGGCACTTAACCGACTGAACCATCCAGGTGTCCCTTAATTTATTTATTTAAGTAGACTTCACGCTGAGCCTGGAGCCCAGTGTGGGCTTGTACTCACAACCCTGAGATCAAGACCTGAGCCGAGATCAAGAATCAGTGCTTAGCGGACTCAGCCACCCAGGTGCCCCTATTTGTTTAAATTAGTAGCAAGACTAGATGATCGGATTGAGGAGAACACCTAAAACTCAAAGGAAACAAAAAAGAAACAGAAAGCACAAAACAGCCAAAAATATAACCTGTCACAGGAAGACGTATTTTTAAATGTGTATGTCCCTAAAAGTAGCATCTCAACTGTAATTGGTTTTGGATAATAACTGTGTAATAAAGAAAGAAGATAGAAACAGAAGGAGCACGATATGGTAAAAGGAGTCCCAAAAGGAAGGCAGGCAAACTGGGATGACCTGGGAAGGGGGTGCATCTGTGGAGGGAGCAGCCAGCCTGTGACAGGAAAGGCCATGATGTTCTCAGGTGCCAGAGCCCTCAAGTGTGTGGTAAGAGTAGAAGTTCAGGGACCAGGCAGGACGACCCAGTGGCAGTGAGGCAGGGGGATGAGGCGGGTGAGCACAGCCAGGGTGTCTGGTATCTGGCTGGGAAAAATCGGTTTGCGTGTCTAAACTCTGAAATGCCTACATTTCAGCCTCTAGGGTCTTCCCCTCTCTCTGCCCCTCCCCCTTATAAAATCATACATATGGGGGCGCCTGGGTGGCTTAGTCGGTTAAGCGTCCGACTTTCGCTTAGGTCATGATCTCGCGGTTCGTGGGTTCGAGCCCCGCGTCGGGCTCTGTGCTGACTGCCGGCTCAGAGCCTGGAGCCTATTTCAGAGTCTGTGTCTCCCTCTCTTTCTGACCCTCCCCTGCTCATGCTGTCTCTCTCTCTCTCCTAGAAATAAATAAAAAATATTAAAAAAAATTTTTTTAAAAACAACATACATATGTGCCTACATACATACATATATACATACATACATACATACAAACAAACGGACTAGGCTTGTCTGTTCACTGTGGAATCTCCAGGGCTGGAGTATCGTAATCACTCAATAACTACCTGTTCAATAAATGATTAAGCAAATAAAGATTTTTTTAAAGGCAGAAGGTAATTGGCGTAAGATTCTTTTGAACAGGAGTTTGAATTTAGTTCTAAGGGTAAAGGGCATTCAATTTGTAATACGTTGCAAGCTTATAAAGAATTTTAATTCTGAAGAACTGTTGAGCAATAAGTTGATGTAACCACAGATTAGGGAATGAGAATATTCACAATAAAGGACACAAACCTCCTTGGAGTGGGTGGTGGAAGAGGAGACAAGGAATGGCCACACTCTCCAATACAACTTCTGCTATGATGAGAAGTAGGGGAAATACAATGTCAACTGAAGGAAGGTTGAGATATCAACGTAATGTTTTGTTTTGGTGGTGCAACCATGTTTCATTGTTGTCAGAAATAATCTGGATAGGAGAGAGCTGGACGTCCGGCTTGGGAGCGGGCACCTTTGCTTCGCGCGCGACCAAAGAGCGATTTAAAAATGGGTGATGTTGAGAAAGGCAAGAAGATTTTTGTTCAGAAGTGTGCCCAGTGCCATACCGTGGAAAAGGGAGGCAAACACAAGACGGGGCCAAATCTCCATGGTTTATTTGGGCGAAAGACGGGTCAAGCCCCTGGATTTTCTTACACGGATGCCAACAAGAACAAAGGCATCACCTGGGGAGAGGAGACACTGATGGGAGTATTTGGAGAATCCCAAGAAGTACATCCCAGGAACAAAAATGATCTTCGCTGGCATTAAGAAGGCAGGGGAAAGAGCAGACTTGATAGCTTATCTCAAAAAAGCTACTAACGAGTAATAGTTGGCTGTTGCCTTATTTATTACAAAACAAAAATGTCTCACGACTTTTTTATGTGTACCATATTTAAATTGATCTCATACACCAGAATTCAGATCATGAATGGCTGATAGAATATTTTGGACAGTTCTGATTTAATTGAGATTGGCTTGTGGTTAAATGAATATGATTGGCTTTTTGAACTTTGATAGTAATTCTGGTTCAGCAAGTGCTGTCACTGTTTTCCCCTTCAAAAAATATGATTGGAATTGATTAGATGTTAAGCTTTTCAGAGATGGTAAATGCCATGTCTAAACTTATATAGGAGATTGGTTTTATATTTAGATTTATATAACTGGTTATATTAATATATTTAAATACTGAGGAAATCCATTATGTCAGAACAGCAAGATATCAGCTGTGTTTCAAGTTGTTTTTGTTAGCCTGTTAAAGGCAAGGGCTGAAGATAAGCTGGCAACGTCCACTTTATCTTTTTAGTCTTAACTATGCCAATTTAATTAAAATTCCCTGCATTTAAATGTTGCCTTTTGCTGAATGAAAGGCATTTTAGTGTGGTTTATGTATAAAATTAAATAAAGAATATTAACACTTCTCACATTTTACAGATGATCTGTTAGGTCAGATGCTTTTAAAATTCAGTGTGATAGGTTATAGAAGCAGATTTGGCTTGTGAATTCTTTACGAAGTTATCATTCAAGATTGTCTTTTCAACAGCTATTCACAAATACAACTGTGGATTTACCATATATGTATGATTGGTAATGGTGCTTTTGCCAACTCTTTAGAGGGGTTAAAGTAAAGGAGATATATCATCACAGATTTTTAAATTATGTGATAAGGCTTAAGATAATTAAAAACAAAATCACAGATCATGAAAAAAAAAAAAAGAAATAATCTGGATAGAGGAAAAATGGTTAACAGTATAGAGAGAAGGTAATTAGCTTTAGGTATAAAGTCCTTGAGAGTCCTTGATCACAGAATGATCTATTTTCTGCTGTAACAACAGGAAGGTCAGAGAATGTGTGTAAAGGTAAGTTGTCATTTTGGTGGTAGAAACACATGGGAAAATCCTATCGTTCTGTTTTTAAATCCTCAAAGAATTGTGAGATCTTGATATCACTACAGCATAAGGGATGTCTAGAATATAAAGGGATATCACTACAGCATAAGGGATGTCTAGAATATAATGGGAGTGGAGAGAGGAGTAGAACTGAGAAGACTTCCTTAGAATATTTGATATCCAACACATCAGGGAGAACTTCCAGGTGTGCCAGACACTTATGATACCCCTTGATATCTAGCTCTATAAATTTATATCAAAACCAGGCAGTCTGGTGCCTGTTTATTTACAGCATTATTACAGCACGGCAGTAGAAGAGGCAGAGAGTTTATGTCCAACAGGTTTGAGATATGATTAACCAAACATTTTTTAAGTGGGAGACAAAGGCTCTACGGTCTTTTTCCAAGGGAGTCATTACAGTGATTCACAGGGAATCTCAGCTCTTTGGAGAAGGGATGGTATCACTTCAAAGGGATCATTGCGGAGTCAATGGAACCAGATCCAGATGTGGAAAAATAACTGAGAAAGGAGTGAGGAAAGCATTTGACCAAAGGATTAAAAGGTAGAAATTTGGTGCAATACATATGATTTTTCATTCTCTGGAAATAAAATAAAATTCAAGGTGTCATGTAGATAAACTACATGATACTTCCACGAAACTACTGTTGTAGCAAGGAAAATTTTAAATTGTTGTAACATTCTTAAAGTAAGAACAGGACAGTAGTTGGTTAAGCAGAGAAAAATAATGTTTACTATGATAAAAACAGGAAAGAAAATAAGACCATTCATGTTTGCAGTTAAGTGATTTGAGCAAA
Source organism: Hyaena hyaena (assembly GCF_003009895.1). Taxonomy (NCBI): domain Eukaryota; kingdom Metazoa; phylum Chordata; class Mammalia; order Carnivora; family Hyaenidae; genus Hyaena; species Hyaena hyaena. The sequence continues at coordinate 751,157 of NW_024081417.1, read as the reverse complement.
GATAAAAATATTTTAAATTTAGTTAATGAAAGTTAATCATTATGGAGTAAGAATGAGTTCTCATAGAGGACCATAAACTACTAAATTTTAATAATAAAAGGTAAAATTGGGGCACCTGGGTGGCTCAGCTAAGTTTCTGACTTCGGCTCAGGTCATGATCTCATGGTTGGTGAGTTTGAGCCCCACGTCGGCTCTGTTCTGAAAACTCGGAGCCTGGAGCCTGCTTATGTTTATCTATTTCCTACTCTCTCTGTCCCTTCCCTGTTAGCGGGCTCTCTTTCTCTCCCAAAAATGAATAATCACTTAAAAAATTTTAAAAATAATTAAAGGTAAAATTAAGTATTAAGAAGTGTAAATTTTATTAAATTAGATAATGTCTTTTAACTGAACATTTACCAAATTATTTGTAATACGCAGAAGCTGGTGTGTTTACAGAAAATATAAAGTTTTTTAATAAGATAGAACTGAAAATATAGAGATTTAGACATCAATAAATTTGTTAAGTTCAAACTGTTTTTTTTTTTTAATATTTTTATTTATTTCTAGGAGAGAGAGAGAGAGAGACAGCGTGAGCAGGGGAGGGTCAGAGAGAGAGGGAGTCGCAGACTGAAACAGGCTCCAGGCTCTGAGCTGGCAGTCAGCACAGAGCCCGACATGGGACTCGAACCCACGAACCGCGAGATCATGACCTAAGCGAAAGCCGGACGCTCAACCGACTAAGCCACCCAGGCGCCCCATGTTCAAACTGTTTGTGAAATAAATAAAATGTGCACATTATATAGGTGAGGAATCCAAAGCAGTAGCATAAAGTTACGGCGACGCTTATGAAAATTATGCTCTATGAAAAACCCGCCAGAAGGCATGAGGAGCCTTAACTGACTTGAGCAGCAGTTCTCAACTTGGGGAAATTTGCCCCCACTTGCAGGGGCAATTTGGTAACATGCAGAGACAATTGTGCTTGTCACGACCGGGTGGCGGTGCTACTGGCATCTCGCCCACGGAGGCCGGGGTGCTGCTCAGCGTCCTACGGTGCGCAGGAGGCTGAACGCAGTGATCCAGCCCCAGATGCACACGGGGTCTGGAGGAACTGGTGGCTCCACGGCGCCCTGGCAAGCTTGCCCAGGTCCGCATAGCCCACGGAGAAAAGACGCAACAGCAGTCTGACCTCCGTGTTGACCAAAACCCTTGTGATCTTCCCAGGACCATGGAAAGATAGACAGTCTTGAAAGGATGTCTCACAAGGCCACTTCTCACGGTGGGACTGGTCATGGAGCAGTTCCTCTTCTGCCTGCCTGGTTTCCTTCCTTCATTGTACAGCTGCAGACGGAAGTACTTAGCTCTAAGTATAGACAGGGCTCCTCAATGACAGACTGTCCCCACCGCTCACTAGTTCATCAGACCACCAACATCTGGTCGCTTTGATCGGGTGTCATCCTGTGGCATAAGGGTCACGGGAAACTGACAACATGCTGGCCTTGCTTATGCTGTCTATGAAAATAACGAAGTCTAAATTCATGTGCTTTGTTGTTGTTGTTTTTTAATTTTTTTAGTGTTTTATTTTATTTCTAGGAGAGAGAGAGAGAGACAGCGTGAGCAGGGGAGGGTCAGAGAGAGAGAGAGTCACAGACTCTGAAACAGGCTCCAGGCTCTGAGCTGGCAGTCAGCACAGAGCCCGATGCGGGGCTCGAACCCACAAACCGCGAGGTCATGATCTAAGCAAAAGTCTGACGCTTAACCGACTAAGCACCCAGGCGCCCCTTTGTGCTTTGTTGATTTTACTGGTGAAATCTATGGCAGAGTGCCAGGCCAAACTAGCATACTGCTTGGGGACTGCCTGACTGTGCAGCTATGCCAAAGTGAAGAAATCCTGGATTAGAATATAACAAGTTACCAGGGGAAGACCAGCTTTTACTGTGGTTCTACCAATGAAGGATAAAAGGAAAATGAAATTTAAGAGCATTTGATGTTTTGCCTTCAGTGTACAAGATGAGGAATAAATACATAAAAGTTCATCTAAGCTCACCATCACAAAATGAAAATATGCCACCTCCAAACTGTAATTAATACCAAAGCATTGACTTTGAGTATTTGGAAAATGTGAGTTTTTATAAAATAATTTTTTAAGCGTATTTATTTTGAGAGAGACAGAGACAGAGAGAGAACAAGCAGGAGAGACGGAGACAGAGAGAGAGAGAGAGAGAGAATCCCAAGCAGGTTTCACACCATCAGCACAGAGCCTGATGTGGAGCTTGTGCTCACAAACCATAAGATCATGACCTGAGCTGAAAAGTTAGACACTTAACTGACTGAGCCACCAGGTGCCCCGTTTTTATAAAAGAATTTAATTTACGCCGATGGACTCTGTCAGTCACATACAGCAAGCAGAACTTATTGTGTCACCCACCTCACTGAATCTGGTCACTGGCCTGTTATTTCTTAGGACGCACCTTACAGTTCTTTGCCTTACTACAGCATCTGAGGGAGCTGCATTCCAGATTCTGCCCCTGCCATTTCCCCCTATCAGTACCCCTAAAACATTGGATCTCTAAGTTTCTTGACAACTCTACGTGACTTCTAATGCAGGCATCAGTTCAAGCAATCTTCCATCGGCCTAAAACAGCTAGACCCCACTTGGGTTAAAAAAAAATTCATAATTTTTTCAGGTAACAACATGGAAAAAAAAAGAAAAACATATACACAATGGAACTCAACTCTTTCCACCAAAATTTGAAATTCGCTGCTTTACATGATCTCAAATACTTCCAAAGCTCCCACACTGAATCGTATGGCACAATGAGACAGGTTAATTTTACCTGCTGGTGTAGATGATTTCTTTGACAGCTCCATTCTGAGTTGTAGAGAGCAGGGAAATAATTGACTTTATTTTTTTAATGTTTATTTATTTATTTTCAAGACAGAAAGTGTGGAAGTGGGGAAGGGCCAGAGAGAGAGGGAGAGAGAGAATCCCAAGTAGGCCCTGCATTGTCAGTGCAGAGCCTGGCATGGGGCTCAATCCCATGAACCATGAGATCATGACCTGAACCAAAATCAAGAGTCAGAGCCTTCACCTACTGAACCACCCAGTCGCTCCTAATTGCTCATTTATTTATTTATTTATTTTGGGAGGGGCAGAGACAGAAGGAGAGAGAGAATCCCAAGCAGACTCCGTGCTGTCAGCGCAGAGCCTGACGCAAAGCTCGATTTCACACATGTGAGATTGTAACCTGAGCCCAAATCAGGAATCAGACACGTAACCAACTGAACCACCCAGGTGCTCCGCTAATTCCTCTTATTTATCACAGAATAACAGAGTTGTTGCTGATTTTAGGTACCTAAGTTTCACTGGAAATATTTATTTAAATGATTGATAATGGATCCACATGCGGAGCTGAGAACACCTGTCGGTGTGTGAGCAGACCATGAAGAAGGGTTTCCTGACCCCGCAGGCAAAGCAGGACCGAGAGGCACGCATGTCACTAGTGGTGAGCACGAAGGGGCTGGAAGCTGGGGCCTTGGAGACACCAGAGCAGAAACGGGCAACAGCCACTGGCTTGGATTTATGACCAAGGCCAACGAAAGTGGCAGAAGGGAAGACAGAGAGTAAAATGAGACAGAGGAGTTCACCAGGATCAGGATGGGATGTGTGGCTCTAACCTCACGGGGAGTTTTAGAAGAAGGGCTGTGAATGTGTTGGACTCGCTGCTTGTGCCTGTGCAGGACACGGACCATGGAGCCTCTGGCCCAGACTATGAGGCCTAAACGTATTACATCCGGAGAATATAGCTGTGTGCAGTGACACTATAAACCTCTCTGGCATGGTGACGTGCAGTATGCCTGCATTTTCTCCATACTATGTTTTTGTTCTTCTTTGGGATAGTGACATTTGTAGCAACAAAAGTATTTAACCTGAGATTCAAGATCCAGCAGAGGAAACAGCAGAAGTCCGTGCACTTTGGGTCTCATTCTGAGGTGCAGGCACCTAGGGATACTGGAGCAAAGCTTAGCCACCAGGAAACAGCTGAGGAGGCAGGTGGTGCTGAGGGGAAACCTTGTACCCACTCTGTAAGAACAGAAAACACGCTTACATCCAACATCATTCAGGAAATCTTCCCATCCAAACCTTGCCACTAGCTGACGGATCCCTTTAGAGAAAAGAACTAAATTGTTGGTTAAGACCAGCTGATTAAGAATCACATATGAGGCACCCATGTGGTTCAGTTGGTTAACCGTCCACCTTCAGCTCAGGTCATGATCTCATGGTCCATGAGTTTGAGCCCTGCATCAGGCTTGCTGCTGTCAGTGCAGAACTTGCCTCAGATCCTCTGCCCCACTCTCTCTCTCTCTGCCACTCCCCCACTCACACTCCTTCTCTCTCAAAAATGAATAAACATTAAAAAAAAAACAAAAACAAATCAAGTCTGTGGGTCTCAACATGCTCCCAGTGAGCAAAGTAAAGATATAAAGACAAAAGAGTAAAGAATTTCCAAGGATCCAGCTCCATTCTGAGTGAGGAAAATAAGAGCCAAACTTATATTTCTAGAAACCATTTCATCAATTCAGGGATGTCAGAGGTCGTTCTTACTTGAATCAGAGGAACTTAGAGACTGCAAAACAAAGTCAGGGAGTGAGTTGGCATCACAGAAGCATTAGCCATTCCTTTTGTCTCTCCCTTTAATTTACAACCAGCTGTTCATCCACGACTCAAGATTCCCCTGCGTGGCACACCAGCATGCCGGAGAGAGTCACACATCTGTACGTTTGAAGGTCATGGAGGCAGCAGAGCCGGAGGAATAGTATTGCTGGTGCCCATGACCCAGGCATGTCCCAGGACCAGTGGCAGTGCCTGTGACCCCTCCAGCACAGTGGATGGAGGGTGGAAAAGGGCACACTACTGAATAAAATTGACCCTTCAACAATACAGGTTTGAAATGCGTGGATCCACTTCTATGCAAAATTTTTTCGATAAATACCATACAGTACTGTACATATATTTTCTTTTCCTTACAATTTTCTTAATAACATTTTTTCTCTAGCTTACTTTATTTTAAGAATAGGGTATATAATACTTAAAATGTACAAAATATGTGTTAACCGGCTGTTTATGTTATCAGTAAGTCTTCTGGCTAACAATAGGCTATCAGTAGATAAGTTTTGGGGGAGTCAAAAGTTATAAGTCAATCTTTGAGTGGGGATCAGGACCCCTAATACCCACCCCCAGCATGGTCCAAGGGTCTACTATATAGTTCAGAGGTAGTTCAGTTAAGAGAAACCAAAAACCTGTGCTATAGCATCTCCTCCTGGAAAGCAGAAGAAAGGCCTCTAATTACCAACCTGTTGAACTGTTCTAAGTAAACAAAACTTTACATACATGAGGAACGTGTTTGCTACTTCAAATGTGGTGGCAGAGACACATCTTATCACACGCTATGAAATATCACAGTAATATGGTATCACAAAAAGAAAATGACAATTGTCCAGCAACCAAACTCAAAGTCACAGAAATTGGGATCTAACTGACAGAGAAAGCAAAATAGCTGTTTTGAAGAAATTCAGTGAGGTCAGAAAGGAAATTCAATGAACTCTGGAAAAAAATTAATAAACAGAAGTATTTTGCCAGAGACACAGAAATTCTAAAAAAAATAACCAAACACAAATTCTGAAGCTCAAGAACTCAATAGATGAGATGAAGAATGCATTGGAATAGATCCGATCAACAGGAAGAGAGAATAAGCAGTCTAGAAGACAGAATTGTAGAAATTATTTCAGTGGAAGAGGAGCAAGGACTAAGGTTTCTTAAAAGGCGAAGAAATCCTTTGAGAGCTATCAGACTCCATGAGGAGAGCCAACATAAAAATAATGGGTATACCAGAAGGAGAACAGAAGGAATGGGGGCAGAGAGGTTATTTAAATAAATATAGCTGAGAACTTCCCAAACGTGGGGAAAGAACTAGATAGACAAGTTCACAAAGCTAATAGATCACTTTACTATCTCAATGTAAACACACCCTCCCCAAAACACCATGATAATGAAGTTGTCAAAAGTCAGTGATAAAGAAAGTTAAAGGCATTCGGGAAGAAAAAGAACCCTAATGTAAGCTGTGGATATTATTAGTAATATTGTGTCAGTGCAGGTTTATCTATTGTACAAAAGTACCATTCAGGGACAGGATTTTTATTGTGGGGGGGGGGGTCTGTGCAGATGTGTGGGGTGGCCATATAATGGACATATCTGTATCTTCCTGTCAATTTTGCTATAAATCTAAAACTGCTCTAAAAAATAAAGTCTAATAAAACAATAAGCCAACATTCTTTCTTTTTTTCTTTCCCTCCCTCCCTCCCTCTCTCTCTCTTTCTCTTTCTTTTTTTTTCTTCCTTCCTTCCTTCCTTCCTTCCTTTCTTTCTTTCTTTCTTTCTTTCTTTCTTTCTTTCTTTCTTTCTTTCTTTCTCTCTCTCTCTCTCTCTCTCTCT